>NW_017679113.1:0-1137 GCF_001879085.1 Nicotiana attenuata
TACTCCAGAATCTAGAGGAGTAATAAAGTTGTCCATTGGATGAGAGCTTGGTGCCTCCAGTTAGACGTTTGAGGTTTATTCTGAGAGGTGGAGGGTATGTTTGGCTGATTTTCCTGTCCTTCTCTCAGGTGCTAGTGGAGTTCCCTGAACAGCATCAACCACTCTTTCTTCAGCTTCAGTTGTTGTAATTGAAGTGCTTGGTTCTATTAAAGATGAGGCAGCATTGTCTTCATTTGGTTCCTTTTCTTGACTCATCATATCTGCCTTTCCATTTGTCATGTTAATGACTTCACCAGGAACTAGTAAGGGTTCTCCATCTTGATCTTCCTCGGCACTCTTCTTGCAGGATGGATAAGACTCATCAAAAATCACATGGACACTTTCCTCAACACATTTAGTCCGCTTATTGTATATCTTATAAGCCTTGCTTTGAGAAGAGTATCCCAAAAATATTCCTTCGTCACTCTTGGCATCGAATTTACCATGCTGATCCTTTCCATTGTGGAGAACATAGCACTTACACCCAAATGTTCTTAGGTGAGTCAGCTTGGGTTTCCTTCCATTCAACAATTCATACGGGGTTTTGTTCAAAAGTGATCTGATCATGCACCTTTTCACCAAGTAGCAGGCAGTGTTGACAGCCTCAGCCCAGAAGTTCTTTGCAATTCCACTGTCGATCAGCATTGTTCTTGCCATTTCTTCCAGAGTTCTGTTCTTCCTTTCTACTACTCCATTTTGCTGTGGAGTTCTGGGAGCTGAGAAGTTGTGAGTGATGCCATTTTCATTGCAGAATTCATCAAATTTGACATTGTCAAATTCTGTCCCATGATCGGGTCTGATGCATGCGACTCTAGACTCCATCTTCACTTGGATTTTCTTCACAAAGGCCACAAAAACCTCAACAGTTTCATCTTTGGTTCTGAGAAACAGGGTCCATGTGAATCTGGAGTAGTCATCCACAATCACGAAAATGTATCTTTTTCCTCCTCTGCTTTGCACTCTCATAGGTCCACAGAGATCCATATGCAGAAGCTCTAGTGGCTTTGAGGTGCTCACATCTCTCTTAGACTTTAAAGGAGGACTTCACATGTTTTCCTCTAGCACAGGCATCACAGACCTTTTGCATCTTGAACTGTG
>NW_017679113.1:3338-18304 GCF_001879085.1 Nicotiana attenuata
CAACTACTGTGGTACCCTTTACACAAGCCACTTTGTGACTATCCTAGTTACAAAGGCCCTTTTTTCTAACTTATGATGCTATCACCACAAGCCACTCTGTAACTCTACGATTACAAAGACTTTTCCTTATGACTAAATCTAGTCACAACATAAACTCAAGGAGTTTATGGATTTACAAGAGGATTCCTAATCAAAATGCTTCTAGGTAAGCAGTTTAGGAGATACAGTAAGTACAATAACAAGGTTACAACTCAACTAGGACAACAACAATCTATCTTTTAGGAACTGGTCCGTAGTAGTGTTCAACCTTGTTCTTCAAGCTCGTGAGGATTGATTTTTCTATTCTTTGCAAGAGACTTGAATAAGAAACAGAAGCCTTCCAGTCATGTTTTGTATAAAGCTCATTGTGGGTACATCTTGATCACATCACTTGAAGTGATGTGAGTACTTTGTTTGGTTAGAGGATGAGTGGGCGGACAGTGCAGTGCAGTGCGGTAGAAACAGTGCCGTCAGTCACTTCATTTCCAGCTGTGTCCAATTGACTTTGTACTGCTATGAGGAAACCACAAGAGCATCAGGTCCTTGTGTTGGTTCCTAGCTCCTAAAGCTGTAGCAGTTCACCTTTAGCTGGAATCCGTTAAAGCTTGCAGCAATCCAAGTAAGTCAGGTTCCCTATCTGGTTCTTAACAGTAAGTTT
This sequence comes from Nicotiana attenuata, assembly GCF_001879085.1. NCBI lineage: Eukaryota > Viridiplantae > Streptophyta > Magnoliopsida > Solanales > Solanaceae > Nicotiana > Nicotiana attenuata. The sequence continues at coordinate 4,036 of NW_017679113.1, forward strand.
GTTAGATCATCAAAACATAAGGCAAGAGTATTTAAGATCTATCATATTCCTACTGAAAATAGAAATATTCCTTATTTAGGGTTCCCCTATTATACAAAGGGGACCCCAATCATTTGTAACATCATCTGATCACTAAGAAAAGAATATACTCTACCTTTTTCGCCTGCTTTTCATCAGCATTGTCCTTTAGTTCTATTGTTCTTACTTGGCTTTATTTATTAATCTTATTATATCAAGCTTACCTCAAGGTCCCTGAGCTCGAGATCACTGTTGCTGAATAACATTGGTTTGATTCACTTTCTCTTTTACTTCTACTTCATACTTCTTGATTATTAATTGGTATTGAACTAAATCACGTATCTTTAAAACCACAAATCAAATTTAATTGTTACTCGTATTTTCGAGGTAAACACTTTTCCTAGTTTCTACCCTCCCTTCTTGACCACTTTTAATTCTACTATAGTCTATAGAAGGTCATGTTCAGTAATTAATAAGTACTACTCCCTCCATTCCAATTTATGTGAACCTGTTTAATTGGGCAAGGAGTTCAAGAAAAAAAGAAGACTTTTGGAATTAATGGTCGTAAACAAGCCAAAAAGGGCTCAGAGTATTTGTGTGGTTATAAAAGCTTCTCATTAAGGGTATAATAGTAAGTTTAAGCTAAATTATTACCAAATTTATAAAGGGATCATTCTTTTTGGAACGAACCAAAAAGGAAATAGGTTCACATAAAATGGAACAGAGGGAGTAGTATATAGTAATTTTCTCCATTAATACATGATTATTTTCTGTCTTTTACTTGCTATTGTTAGATAATCTGTATTACTATAATAAACAATGAAACAGTAAACTTTTTGAAATAGAAACAGAAAAAGAAACAGAAAGTTAGTTGTAACAGAATATCGTAATACTATCTGAAAATAATTTCGGAATAAATCAAGCCCACTGAATGCACAGTGTGTCCTTAAGGAAATTATTCCCCTCAAGTGCCCGAGGTGCTGGAATATTATCCTCCCAGGATAGAACGATTTAAATCATCAGAGTGTTGGTACCAAAAACACCGATGAAACAGCGAAACCTCTCGAAGGCTATAAAAAACACTGGATTTTTTGTGCAGAAGAAGAAGAAGAAGAAGAAGAAGATAAGAAAATTTTGTAAATAAAGATTCTGGGATTCAAAGCATATTTATAGACTTTCTGGCACTGTTTCTGAAAAGGTTTGCAACCTTTCAGAAACATCCATGGCTGTTGGGAATATTTCTGTTTGAAATATTGCGGGAGAAAATGGATTTAAAATAATTCGGGAAAGAATACGGACCAGACCGGGTCACGTCGCGGGTCCTAGGTTATTCTGGATTGAATTTTCATTAATTAATTAAATAATTGAAAGGAATTATTGTCCAGAAAGATTAATCAATCAATCCTAATCCGAAGTCGAAGCCGAGTCGAGCGAGCGAGCGACGACGACGGCGTGAGGCTTGCCTTCTTCTTAACTCTTTAAGATCTAGAAAAAGAGCAATTGTATATATACCCATCAAAAGTGTTTTCTTCCTCCAATATGGGACAATGTCCCTTTGCTAAGGAGGGAAACTCAAATATTTTATTTTTTCTCCATTTCCCATTCACCCTATTTAAGCTAAACCAAGCTTAAAAAGCCCAGCAATCCCCCACATGAATGAGAATGGCTAGAAAACAAAGGAATGCACGGACGCGTGTGTGATTTACATGCAAGAATTAATTGCATATGGATAAGTAGGTTTTCCTTTGAACTTTCCGTAGTTAACTTATATCGGATATACTCGGTCAATCGGTAGATTTGATATATTTGAATCGTCGAACTTTGTTGTATACCTAGAGAACATAAGTCACACAATCAACCCTTAACCATCTATGGTTCTCACAGTTGTGTTCGTTTCAGCCATGAACATCGCCTGGTTTCATGAGTGCTTAGAGAATGGGCCTTTAGTTTCATTCCCCTTGAAGCGGCTTACGCTTCACACTCACATAGGTGATTTCAAACCTGTAATCCTATAGACACACCATATGGTCATTTCCTGCCAAACTTAGCAAATCATTAAAAAGATTTAAGCTTTATTTACTCATCAAAAAGCCTTAATGCTTTACCTTGATTTCTGAACATTATCTTTATCACGAGAATTGGTTGAGTTATTTGACAATGTTGAACCGTCATTCATAACTTTGTTAGATCTCTTTGAATCGAGCTCTTGGGATCTCCAGTCTACTAGGTAGAGTTACAGCCATGATGACATGTCCTAGGCCTTAACCCCATTCCCTTTGATGATGTTTCAACTGCCTCTCTGGATAGGCCTTTTGTAAGTGGATAAGACACGTTATCTCTTGACTTTACGTAGTCAATCGTGATAACACCACTGGAGAATATTTGTCTAACGGTATTGTGTCTCCGTCGTATATGACTAGATTTTCCATTATACATAACGCTCCCTGCCCTGCCTACTACCGCTTGACGGTCACAAAGTATACAATTAGGTTCTAAAGGTTTGGGCCAAAATGGAATATCTACCAAGAAATTCCGGAGCCATTCAGCTTCTTAACCGGCCTTATCTAAAGCTATGAATTCAGATTCCATTGTAGAACGGGCGATGCACGTTTGTTTGGATGATTTCCAAGACACCGCTCCACCCCGAATTGTGAAAACATATCCACTCGTGGATTTAACTTCAAATGATCCGGTGATCCAATTTGCATCACTATATCCCTCAATCACAGAGGGATATTTGTTATGCAAAGCATAATTTTGGGTATGTTTCAGATACCCCAAAACTCGTTTCATTGCGATCTAATGTATTTGATTGGGATTGCTTGTAAACCGACTCAATTTGCTAATAGCACATGCTATATCTGGTCGCGTACAATTCATGATATACATCAAATTTCTCAATCTCTTGCATAGTCCAATTGTGAGTCACTTTCACCTTCATTCTTTTGAAGTGCATAACTCACGTCAATTGGAGTCTTGGAAATCTTGAAATCCAAATACTTGAACTTGTCAAGTACTTTTTCAATGTAGTGAGACTGTGATAATACTAGACCTTGTGGAGTCTTGTGAATTCTGATTCCTAAGATCACGTCAGCAACTCCTAAGTCTTTCATGTCGAATTTGCTATCCAACATGCGCTTAGTAGCATTTATATCTTCCATATTTTTGCTCATTACAATACGTCATCAACATATAAACAAACAATGACTTCATGACCTGGGTGTTTTTAATGTAAACACATTTGTCACACTCGTTGATAACCCACTTGCAAATATTGTTTGATCAAATTTGGCATGCCATTGTTTGGGTGCTTGTTTAAGTCCATAAAGCGACTTAACTAGTTTGCACACTTTCTTTTCTTTACCCGGATCCACAAAACCCTCAGGTTGTTCCATGTAAATCTCTTCCTCAAATTATCCATTTAAGAAAGCTGTTTTAACATCCATTTGATGGATTTCAAGACCATACACGGCTGCCAGTGCCACTAACACCCTAATAGATGTTATCCTCGTTACTGGCGAGTAAGTCTCAAAGTAATCAAGACCTTCCTTTTATCTATAACCTTCAACAACAAGTCTTACCTTATATTTGTCAATAGTGCCACTAACACCCTAATAGATGCTTTCGAAGAATTTAGCATTATCTGATTCAATTATCGTATTAACATGAATTTGGGATTGTCAGATTTATGAACGAAAAACCGACATGCTTTGCTATTTGTAGCATATCCAATGAAAACACAATCCACAATTTTTGGTCCAATTTTTACCCTTTTGGGTAAAGGTACTTGTACCTTTGCTAAACACCCCACACTTTGAAATATTTCAAGTTGGGTTTTCTTCCTTTACATTTTTCATATGGAATAGATTGCGTTTTGCTATGGGGTACTTGATCTCGCCTAAACTCACGCCAAATTAGGTAGTGAGGCGATCGAAGCAATCATAAACCCAACACGAGTCGGGATTGAATCCACAGGGAGTTTGAATTTGGATTTGGTATATAACTAGAGTAAATGTTTGATGTGCCTTAGATTGGACTTCCACATATTCATTGGTTGTTTTTATTTCTACTTTTGGCTAATGATTGCAAATAATAACTAGAAGGCAATGTTTTTGGTTTTGAGTGTTTTTCAAATGACAAAGGAATCTAGGGTCGCGACTTCCACCTAGGTGGCTATCTAATGGGTTGGAAACTATAGGGCAAGTTTGATTTATCAGGATCATGGTATAGCAATCACATGCAATGTCTCACTCTATACCTCTTGGTAGTTTGAGTGATTTTGCCCAATTTGGCTTTCTCAAACCCAAATGGGTATTTGCACAAATCAAGTGATGTATGCTCAAGTCGGGTCTTACTATCTCTAGATTTGACCCTTTAATTGGGGCTATCAATTTCTTGAGTTCACCCCAATTCCTTGTTAGCCAATTTTTCCTAAACCTAGTCTCTCTTTCTCAATCAAAGACTAGGTCAAATAGGCTTGAATCAATGTTTACAACCATAAATTCTAGGATTTAAGCATAAACAAGGCTAAATAACCCAATCACAAACAAGCCCTAAAATTAAATACCCATTAAGTACCCACACTAGGGTTGAGCCACCACCTTAGCTAAAGATTTAGCTACTCATGAGAAATGAAGAAACACAAGAAGAAATTACGATAGAATGCATAATCATTGATTAAATAAAGAAAATCCAATGTTAATAAGTCAATCTAGTACAAATTTACTCAAAGAACTAAAGAAAACCGTTCAGGTGCACCTCTGCAAACTAAACTTAACCTAAAAATGACAAAAAGTTGTATTTATACTAAACTGAAAATATCAGACAAAAATGCCCCTACGATGGTTGTGCAGCAGCATTATTCTGGTGCGGTCCGCACAATGGGCTTCTGTGGCCACACAAAAGTGTTGTGGTCCGCAGTCTTGGGAACTTGAGATCTTATGCGGTCCGCATAAAAATGGGTGCAACCGTACTTAGGATTATGCGACCGCACAAAAGTGATGTGGTCCGTACTCCTAAACTTTTCAGCTCTCTGAATCTCAACCCTGTGGTCCGCATAATAATGGATGCGGCCGCACTTTACCTCCTACGGCCGCACAATTTTAGTGCGGTCCGCACTCCCTGAGCTGGCTAAACATACTCTCTGAATCTCCTTCTACGGCCGCACTAGAATTGTGCGATCCGCACTGCTATCTCTTTTGCCTATTTTGGTTCTTGTTCACTTTAGACTCCTTTATGAGTTGATTTTGACTTCTTTTGCTCGTTTCCCAATATTCCTGCAAGTAAGCACATTTCGTTAGTTTCAGGGAAAACCTTTGAGCATTTTTGAGCTAAAATGCAAGTAAAAGGGAGCAAATAAGAGGTTAAAATCCCTACTTATCAGTACTCTATTGAGTATTCGGTTAGCTGTAAGGATAGCTTCCCCCCACAAACTCTGCGGTAATCCGGAACTTATTAATAAAGAATTTATCATTTCGTTTAATGTCCGATTTTTCCTTTCCGCAATTCCATTGGATTGAGGTGTGTAGGGTGCAGTAGTTTGATGGGTAATTCCATATTCCGAACGTATTTCTGCAAACGAAGATTCATATTCTCCACCCCTATCACTTCTAATCATTTTTATCTATTATTCAATTGATTCTCCATTTCATTCTTGTATTGCTTAAATGCTTCAATTGCTTCATCCTTACTATTAAGCAAATAAACATAACAATGTCGAGTGCAATCGACAATAAAAGTTATAAAATACTTTTTTCCACCTCGAGAGGGTGTAGACTTCATATCACAAAAGTCAGTATGAATTAAGTCTAAAGGATTTGAATTCCTTTCAACAGACTTATAAGGATGTTTTACAAATTTAGATTCAACACCTTTTTGACATTTGATTTATTACACTCGAATTTAGGCAATACTTCTAAATTAATTAACTTCCACAAGGTTTTGTGATTTACATGTCTTAAACGAATATGCCATAAATCATTTGACTCCAATAAATAAGAAGAAGCTAAAATTTTATTCATACTGTCAGCAACTATTACATTACGTTTGAAAAGGCCCTCTGTGAGGTAGCCCTTTCCGACATACATTTGATTCTTGCTTACAACAACTTTATCAGAAATAAATAATTTTAATTCATTCTTAACAAGTAAAGAAGTAGAAACTAAATTTTTCCTAATAGTAGGAATATGAAGAACGTTGTTGAGCGTTAACACCTTGCCGGAAGTCATCTTCAGGAATATCTTTCCATAACCTTCAATCTTGGCTGTTGCAGTATTTTCCATGGAAATCTCTTCTTCGGGACCAGCAGTAGAGTAATTCGCAAATGCTTCTTTGACAGCACAAACATGTCGAGTGGCTCCAGAGTCAATCCACCACTCCTTCGGATTTCCAACTAGGTTGCATTCTGAAAGCATTGCACATAGATCATCAACGTCATCATTCTTCTCCACTATGTTGACCTGTTCCTTCTTCTTATCCTTTTTTCGGGAGATGACAATCAGGGGCTTTGTGACCAGCATTTCCACAATTGTAACAATTGCCCTTGAATTTATTTTTGTTCTGCTCCTTAGTCTGTCCAGAAGACCTCTTCCTCTTGTTTCTTTTTGGAGCAGTCTCCTCAATGATATTAGCTCCCATGATCATTGAATTTCTACGAGACTTCTTCTCAGCTGTTTTGTTGTCTTCCTCAATCTTGAGACAAATCACAAGATCTTCCAACTTCATTTCTTTACACTTGTGCTTAAGATAGTTCTTGAAATCTCTCCACGAAGGAGGCTATTTTTCAATTATTGCAGCCACTTGAAATGCGTCATTCACGACCATACCTTCAGTAATAAGGTCATGAAAAATAAGTTGAAGCTCCTGAACTTGGGTTCCAACAGTATTGTTGTCTATCATTTTATAGTCTAGAAACTTGGCAACCACAAACTTCTTCAAGCATGCATCTTCAGTCTTGTACTTCTTCTCAAGTGCGTCCCATAATTATTTCAAAGTATTCATAGCACTGTAGACATTGTACAAGTCATCCTCCAAAGCACTTAGGATATAGCCTTTGCAAAGAAAATCTTCCTGTTTCCACGGCTCAATAATCATAAACTTCTCGTTGTCCGGCATGTCTGCAGCAGGCACTGAAGGTTCTTCACTGGTGAATTTCTGCATACCAAGTGTGGTAAGCCAGAAGAACACCCTTTGCTGCCATCCTTTGAAGTTCGCTCCAGAAAATTTTCCCGGTTTCTCGGCCAGTGGAACAACAGTTCGGCTTGACGAGGCTATTGTCGTTGCTGCAACAGCCGTAGATGAATTTCCATTATCAGTTGTCATTTCTCAGTGTCAACAACAAAACAGTTCAATTAATGGCAAAAGACAGAACAGTAAACAATACTGTAATTAACGATAAATAGTACGTTTAATAAATAAAAACTGAAGTTTTTATATACAGTTTCACAGAAAATGATAAAGTTTTTATGTTCTTCAAATCGTTTCTAAATTTCAATATTCCGATGAAGTTTTTATATCTTCAAATCAGAATAAAAAAATTCAAAAGGAGTAGAAAACCACACAGGTTTTAATCTCCACAAACAGAATACATATTACGAATAAAAATAATTTTCATAAGATTGTTAGATAATCTGTATTACTATAATAAACAATGAAACAATAAACTTTCTAAAATAGAAACAGAAAGTTAGTAGCAACAGAATGTCGAAATACAATCTAAAAATAATTTCAGAATAAATCGAGCCTACTGAATGCACAGTGTGTCCTTAAGGAAATTATTCCCCTCAAGTACCCGAGGTGCTGGAATATTATCCTCTCAGGATAGAACAATTTAACTCACCAGAGTGTTGGTACCAAAAATGCCGATGAAACAGCGAACCACTCAAAGGAAACAGCGAACCACTCGAAGGCTGTAAAACACACTAGAAATTTTGTGCAGAAGAAGAAGAAGAAGATCAGAAATTCGTAAAGAAAGATTCTGGGATTCAAAGCATATTTATAGCCTTTCTGGCACTGTTTCTAAAATTGTTTGCAACCTTTCAGAAATAGTCATGGTTGTTGGGAATACTTCTGTTTGAAATATTACGGGAAAAATGGATTTAAAATAATCGAAAAAGAAAACAGATCGGACTGGGTTACATCGCGGGTCCCGGGTTATTCCGGATTGATTTTTTGTTAATTAATTAAATAATTGAAAGGAATTTTGTCCAAAAAGATTAATAAATCCAAAGCCGAAGCCGAGTCGAGCGACGACGACGGTGCGAGGCTTGCCTTCTTCTTAACTCTTTAAGAGCTAGAAGAAGAGCAATTGTATATATACCCATCAAAAGTCTTTTCTTCCTCCAATATGGGGCAATGTCCCTTTGCCAAGGAGGGAAACTGAAATATTTTATTTTCCCTCCATTTTCCATTCACCCTCTTTAAGCTAAACAAAGTTTAAAAAGCCTAACAACTATGTCATTGTCCGGGATGACTTTGATGTCCACGTTTTAAAGTTAGTCCACTCTTAGTACAAACCAAAAAAATTTTTGGTATAAAGGAAGAGAACTTCAACATAACCTCACACCATTGTTTCTAACTTGTAACCAAAAGACAGTAGTACTCCATATGAATACTTCAAAGCTACTGTTGACTGCTACAACAACACTTGCACTACTTGTCTCGGTAGTTTTAGCCTTCAACTCAGAAGATATGTTGATGTTTTATACTTTAATACCATACAAGAGGGGTGATTTGTGTGGTGTCCAATTTCTCGCGTGCACAGATTATATAAGGACTGGTTTTCCTATGTGTTCCTTATACTAATGTTGCAGAATAATAAATGCAGAAAGTAAAGAACACAAGTATTTTTACGTGAAAAACATCTGGCTCAAAAGGTGAAAAAATCATGACCTACTACCCTGTAGGATTTTTCCCAACACTTCACTAAATCACTGAGCCAAAAACAGCATTTATAAAACTCTTGTATATCTAAGGATTACCTCTAACCTTTTGTGGCAACTAGCCTCAAACTGTTGCGACAATTTCAAGTTAACTCTAACTTGAACAATACACTTAGAGTACCTAGTACGAATGCTTCTAGAGAAAGCTGAAAGGTACAATTCAATAGCCCTACTATAATAAAACTAGAATAAAAGACAGACACTTGGAACTGGTTCTTCTATCTGGTTCATGTAGCTTCAGGTTCGCACACTTGAATCATAAAGGAATTGCTTGCAAAATGCCTTGCTATGTTGCTCCCAACTCTCGTTTAAATTCAGCGTTTGTGCGTGCCTGTAAAATGAGAACATCCTGAAATATATAGAGTTAATAAAACCGTAATAAACTTTCTCTCTCTAGAATGAGAGCTTCTCTCAGTTAAGGCTGGATGGCGAAGAAGCAACGGACTGGAGGGAGAGGGCAATTAGGAACGATGAATCAACAGAGAACTTTTGGCATGAGAGCAATTCCGCAAACTGAAGATGTAAAGAAAACTAGGAGCATTAATGTGATACAAGGAGTAATTATGCTGGAATTGAAGCAGTCACCTATGGCGGGACCATCAACAGAAACGCCAATGGCAACACCGACGACAATTACGCAAGCAATTTCGCAGACGGCTACTAGTAATCAAGCACAGTCTAGTGGGAAGAAATCATGGGCGGAATAGATGGAAACAGAGGAGAGAATCATAGGTAAATCTCAAAACCTAGCTATAAATTTGAAATCCTGGAGTAAGATAGTAGGAAATACGCTAGTATCTGGGGGATTTGACCCAGAAAGCGTAGTGAATTCTAATGCCAATGTCAAAATTACGGTGGAAGATGTAAAAGAGGAGATCGAATACTGGCAAACTGCGGTTTTATGTTTCGTACTGGGATCAAATCCTCCTCTAACAGTTGTGGAGGGGTATTTCAATCGTATATGGAACACTTTGGGGGTTGATAAGGTAGCACAAATCAAAAAAGGAGTGTTTATTGTCAGATTCCATAGTATAGAAGGGCGTACAAAGGCAATTGAAGGGGGAGTGCAGATATTTGATAGGAAACCAGTGGTAGTTAAGCCATGGAAACCAGGAATGGAGATAACTAATGTAGCAGTGGAACAGGTGCCTATATGGATCAGATTAGTGGGTCTAGATCTGAAATATTGGGGGCAAACAGCTCTAACAAAAATAGCTGGGCTGGTGGGGAAACCTGTGAAGGCAGATATTGCAACAACGAGGAAGGAAAAACTCATGTATGCAAAGGTAGTGGTGGAAGTACCATTGAACAAAACATATCCAGAATCAGTTATGTTTGAAAATAAATTGGGACAAATAATTGAACAAGAAATAGAATATGAGTGGAAACCTATAATGTGTCAACATTGCAAGTTGTTTGGGCACACAGTACATCAGTGCAGGAGAGTGCAACAAAAACCACAAGTAGAACAAGTAAAGAAAGAATGGAAGCCAGTGGAAAGGAATGAGCAGAAAGAAAAGCCAGTCACAGAAGGAAAAAAAATAGAACAACATACAAAGGTTATGCAAGGGTAAGCTTTACAGAAGCAGATTATCACACCAGTGAGTAACTCCTTTTCAACATTGGAGAATCAAGCAAAAGAGCATACTGCAGGGGAAACTGCCAGTGATCAAATGTTAACAGGAAGGAGTAATAAAGCTAAAGGAATTACACAAGGAGAAGGTACTCAACTAGGAAAGGACAGTTCAATAACCAGCTATTAAAGGAAAATAGAGATGGGTCCAGGAACTGGGAGGGGAGGTACATCCCCCCCCCCCAATGGATAAATTGGGATTTTGGAATGTGAGGGAAGGTAGGCATGTTTGGACTCCTGGAGACAAAGATTAAGAGACAAAAAGCATCTTTAGCTTCTCTTAATCTTTGTAATGGGTGGTCTTTTTAGTCACAATTTAGATTATCATCCAGGTGGGATGCATTGTGAGGTGGAACACAGAGGGACTCATCACAAGTTTCAGATAACATTTGTATATGAATTTAATGACCAAGCTTTAAGAAGACAATTATGGCAAGAACTGGAGCGAATTCATGGTGTCACTAATCAACCATGGGAAGTTATGGATGACTTCAACTGTGTATTGAATAGAGATGAAAGGGTGGGGAGTCCAATCACAGTATCAGAAATTAAAGACTTTAAAGAGTGTGTAGGAAGGTGTTCACTACAGGAGCTTAAATCATTTGGATCCTTTTTTTACTTGGAATAACAAACATGGAGATACCAGTAGAGTCTACAGCAGAATTGATAGAGTGCTAGTTAATGGAGATTGGGTGATGAAATTGCCAGGATCAGAAGTTTATTTTGGAAATGAAGGTCTTATGGACCACTGTCCAGCTTTGATTAATTGGGATAAGGGGCCTCAAAATAGCCAGCACAGATTTAGAAATTTTAATATATGGAGTCAAGCTACTGATTTCTATCAACAAGTGGAAAGTAACTAGAAAAAGGGGATTACAAGTACAAAGCAGTACAGATTAGTAGGGAAGCTGAATAGACTCAAAGCTACTCTGCAAGGAATAAATATAGCTCAGTTTGGTGATGTAGAAGGGAAAGCTGTGCAAGCAAAAATAGATCTGGAGGAGTGTCAAAGTAAGCTGCAGAAAGACCCTTTAAACATAAGGTTGATTGAAGAAGAGGCAAAACTAGCTAAGCAATTCTTACACAGGAACCTGACAAGGAACCAGTACTTTAAGTAGAAGTGCAAAGTTCATTGGTTGAATTCAGGGGATATGAATACTAAATTCTTTCATAGTATGCTGAAAGCTAGAAGAAATTCTAACAGAATATTCACTATAAAAGATATTAAAGGGAGGACAAGTAATGACATAGAAGGTATTACTAAAGCTTTTGTGAAATATTACTCTTTATTGCTTGGTACTAAAACTGAGAACAGAAGAAGGGTATGTAGTGCCACTGTTAAACAAGGCCCTGTAGTTTTAGAGGAACAAAGAGGCATGTTGATTGAGGAGTTTACAAAGGCAGAAATGAAGCGAGCTTTGTGGGAAATAGCAGGGGATAAAGCACCTGGGACAGATGGTTATGGAAGCCAGTTTTTTAAGGATTGTTGAGAAATAATTAAGGAAGATCTTGAAGCAGGAGTGATGGAGTTCTTCAAGTCACGGAAGTTATTGAGGGCATGGAATAGTACAGTGTTGACACTAATCCCAAAATCTGATCATGGAGACACAGTAATAGACTATAGACCTATAGGTTGTTGCAATACTATATATAAGATGATATCCAAGATGTTAACAAATAGATTGAAGAAAATCCTGCCAGAAATCATATCCCCAAATCAAAGTGCTTTTGTGGCTGGTAGAACCATTGTTAAGAATATTCTAATCTGTCAAGACCTGGTAAGACTGTATAACAGGAAACAAACTACTAGTAGTTGCCAATTCAAAATAGACTTGAGGAAAGCCTATGACACAGTAGAATAGGAGTTTGTAGCAGCGATGATGCATGCATTGGAATTTCCTCAACAATTCATCAAATGGACTATGAAATGCATAACCATAGTGCAGTATGCAATTGCAATCAATGGGGGTCTATATGGAAGCATAAAAGGGGAAAGAGGACTTAGAGAAGGGGATTCAATATCCCTACTAATTTTTTGTCATATGCATGGAATATTTCGCGAGGATAACGAATGTAGTAGCAGAACAGGTGGGATTTGAGTATCATACTAAGTGTAAAAGCTTGAAGTTGAATCATCTGTGCTTTGCAGATGATGCTTTATTGTTCAGTAAATGGACTTTTCAATATGTGTTGTTGTTATTGAGGGGCTTGAAAACATTCTCAGAAAGATCAGGTCTAACTACAAATGCAAGCAAGTCAAATATATTCAGTGTCAATATACCAATCCAGAGCCAAAAGGACTTGAAGGAAATGACAGGATACCAGAAAGGAAGCCTACCATTTAGGTATCTTGGTGTGCCTATGTCAGCTAAGAGGATATCTAAAATGGAATGTGAAATACTCATAGACAAGATAGCAGCTAGAATCAAAGGTTGGAGTACAAGAAATCTATCCTATGCAGGAAGGGTGCAGTTAGTGAATTCAGTACTACTACATATTCATAGTTACTGGTCAACTATATTCTTGCTTCCAAAGCAAGTGCTGAAAGGGATAACTGCTATGTGTAGAAATTTCATATGGGATGGGAAAGCTGTCACACATAAGCCACCATTAGTGGAACGGGACTTAGTGTGTAGGACAAAGCATGAAGGAGGCTTGGGGGTAACAGACATAATAAAATAGAATGAAGCTACTATTGCAAAATATGTATGGAATGTTGCTCAAAAAGCTGATAATCTATGGGTGAAATGGATCAACACTGTCTACTTAAAGGAGAAGGATTGGTGGCAGTACAAATGCTCCAATGATGCTTGCTGGTACTGGAAGAAAATATGCAGGATCAGAGACATATTTGCTCCTGGATATAATCAAAATTTGTGGAGTAATGCCAATGGACAGTACACAATTAAGGAGGGATATATATATGGAGAATGGGAGAAAAGGAAAACTGGGCATGGAGAAGATGGGTATGGAACAGTATGAACCTACCCAAGCATAGTTTTGTTTGCTGGCTCACTATGCATCAAAGACTGCTGACAAAAACCAGATTGTATCATATGGGCATTAGTCAAGATGATAGGTGCCCAATATGTGGAGCAATAGAGGAAACTATCCAACATTTGTTCTTTGAATATGTATTCTCACAGCAATGCTTAAGGGATGTGTTAAACTGGATGAGCATAGGAATACAACTGACAGATATAACAAGGAGATGGAAGAGAGTGACCAGGCTACTCAAAGGAAAGAGATGCAGGGAAGTTGCTACTGGTATATTGGCTGCCCTGGTATACTGGATATGAAAGGCTAGGAACATTGTTGTATGGGACTTCAGATTACCCACAACTACATACATACTAAGTCAGATTAAACAAGAATGGAGAACTGATGAAGATTACCTATTTGAAGAGCAAGACAAGTGTTCAAGAAAGAGACTGGATTGAGAAGCTAATGCAGAAATAGAAGATTAGATGATAGTACTACTAATGTTTTGATGATAAGAAATACATAGCTAATGTATATATATAGAAAGAAATAGGAGAAACGGAGGAAGTACTGAGGAAAAAGCATGTAATAGTTTCGAGGTGATGAATAAAATATTTCTTCACCAAAAAAAAAAGAATAGGAAATAACTGGAGTTCTAATGCTATACTCTTCCTTGGTGGAAGAATTCTAGTTATCT
>NW_017679114.1:0-11755 GCF_001879085.1 Nicotiana attenuata
AAAGGAACCAGATAAAATGACTAGAAATGGCGGGAGACAGAGAATTGCATTAGACTGACGGTGAAAGGCTTTAAACAACGAAACAAGCAAACTAGACTAGAGTTACAACCCTTGAACAAACCTAAACAGCACTACACAAGCTACTACGACGAGACAAACAAGACAAAGTGAAAGGATAGAAGGGTTTGAGTAACAAGACAAAATCCGGATTACAACCCTGAAATAACTCGGACAACAGAAATGACAACAAAATAAACCACCAAAACTCCAAGAGATGGAGCGTCTTTCCAATTACCAAGCGTGACGTCTTAGCCACTGAATTTAACACCAAGATTGCTGGAATTTTCACAAGTCTTCATCACGTTGTTCTGAGCAAACTGCTTCTGGGTTTCTTCTACCGGCTCATTCTCACGATCAATCATACCCACCATATGCGTCTCATTGTGCACAGGAGATGGATCTTGGCCAGTGTTTGTTGCATCTGGATTTTGCACGACGATGTCGCCTGCATCAATAAGCTTTTGAATTGCATTCTTCAGATTCCAACATTTCTCTATGTTGTGCCCCAAGGCACCTGAGCAGTATGCGCACTGTTGAGAAGGATCGAACTTCTTTGGAGGAGGGTTCGGCACTTTTATCTGAATCGGCTTCAACATGTCCAGTGTCCTTAACCGCTGAAACAGACTGGCGTATGATTCTCCCAACGGAGTGAAGTCTTTCTTCTTTCGTAACCTCTCATTCTTAAATGCTGGATTGGGCCGGAAACCTGAGCCGGGGTGTTTTTGGGAAGCTCGCGGGGGTAGATGGGCATTTTGAGGAGCTGGGTACTGAGAGTGTGATGTGCGACTTTGGGATTTCTGTGGAGAGAAGTAGTATCGAGGACGGTCTTCTAATGCACAAGGATAACCACAGGGACGATGTCGAGGCCGGAAGTGTTGATCAGGAAAGCCTATTGGATCGTCCTTTCTGTTCCTCTTTCTTCCAACCAAACTTACTGGTACGTTCTGACTGGCTTCCGAACGACTCACGATTTTGCCTGACTTGATTCCTTCTTCCACTAGCTCCCCCATTTTTAACACATCATTGAAAGGCTTACCCAAGGCCGGAATCAAATGACTGTAGTAGGTGGGTCCCTGGGCTTGTAGAAAAAGCTTAACCATTTCTTCTTTGCTGATCGGGGGACTGACTCGAGCAACCTGCTCCCTCCATCTGAGCCCAAATTCATTAAAGCTTTCCTCCGGCCTCTTTTCCATCTTAGATAGCAAGGTGCGGGCTGGGGTAACACTTGATTTGCATTGAAAGTATCGGACAAAGTCTTGAGCCATGTCGCCCAATGTAAGCCACCCATCGATATTTTGACGACCATGCCAATCCAAAGCTGCCCCAGTTAGGCTTTTACTGAAATATGCCATCATCACGTCATCTTTCTCTCCAACAATCCTCATTTCGTTGCAATAGGTCCTCAGGTGGGCTACCGGATCTCCACGCCCATCGTACAAGTTAAAGTCTGGTACTTTGAATCCTGCGGGCAGGCGGGTGTCATGTGGCACAATCGGTCCTTTGCAAGTCATGCTACCCTGGCCTTCCACTCTTCGCTTGTCCCTTAAGGACAGCTCTGTGCTTGTCAATTTCCTGGGTACCCCTTCTCGCCCTGTGCTTCCCGTAACCCTTTCATTTCTACTATGAATCTGCTCGTCCTGGGAGCTCTGCTTGTATGGATCAAGGACCTTCTGGGCAACCTCTGCAGGGTGAAATCGGGCATTACGTGCGTTGAGTGGATGTTCATTGTCTGGGGTAACGGATATGACCGGAGGGCAATATTGGGGAAAAGTGATTGAAGGATGAGCGATGGAGCTACTAGGGTAGTTGGGGCGAGCGTGATAAGCGGGTGTATCTGGAGAATATGGAGGATCATCCGGCATTGTGTTGGGAGTCTGGGTAGCGTCCGGGAAAATTGGTGGTGGCGGGGGTGGCGCCTTTCCAGTCATCCAGGCTTGATACATGTTTGTCATGTGTTGTCTCAGCATCCGCACCTCTTCAACCAACCCATTACCCCGTTCCACCAACTGTTGTCGAACATCGGTATCAAGCAACTCAGCTCTGTTGTTCTCTGCCATTGCCTTTTGCCTTTGTGTTGCAGGGAAAAGTTACTTTTAAAACCACAAACCAACCACCTGTCTGAAAAAATGAAACCATCACGTTAGTGTTAGGGCATTTAACACATTGGTAAGAGCTTTTGATCTGGCGCATGCGTCATCCCGGCTTTTCCTTATTTCCAATTGCAAACTTTTCTTCCTTTGTTTTTCTTTTTTTTTCCTCTTTTTTTTTCTTTACCCCTGCCTTTGTCCTCTCTCGTTCCTATTTCCTTCCTTTCTTGAGTTTTGTTTTTCCGCTCTTTTTTCTTTTTGCCTTTTGTGGTTTTTCCTCTCTTTTCTCGTTTTTTTTTCTTTTGGTTATGGTCGAATCCTATGGAGATTGCCTACGTATCATGACCCCGCGTGAATCAGACCGAGCGTAGTTCTTGCAGAATAAATGTAAAGTAGAAGCAAAATATTTTTTGGGATTTTCAATTTTATTGATAGAAAATACGTCTATTACAAAGACTCAAAACTGACAAATTAAACAACTAACAGACTCTAATGCAGAAAAGAACTACAGACTCTATCATCCCTATTCTACTTTAAACGAAAATACAGACTTAATCAACTGACTGACTTTTACAGACTCCAGTAGAAAAGGAAATACAGACTCAAAAGACAATCATGAATACATTAAAGCTCCTGGCGCCCGCGGGACATCATTCGGTCTCGCCGCGGGCCTATATGCAAGTTCCCCTTATTTTGAATCGTGCTCATCCTGCACATTTATTAAGGTGATTTAATCACTTATTTTGACCTAAAAGGAAAAAAATGACACTATTTTTTGTTCAAATTTCCAATTATAAAACAAACGGCCGGTTTTGCAGTTACGGCCTTTCAGCACTTCGGGGAGAAGATTTTAAGGCTGTGTCTGTTAACCGTTGAACTGACTCAGGGTGGCTGTTCTTGCAAAAACAGCCTTCCGGCGCCCTTTTGGGGACATTCGGCTTAGTTTAAATAAGAATGGCGGCACCCGACTTATTCATGACGAAATTAAAAAAAACTTGGCATTTTTGGCTTTTTTTTTAAAAGGTGAGGTTGGACCCGATGAGGGTTGCCTACGTATCTCACATCCGGTGAGAATCAAACCTGCGTAGTTCGGGCAAATAAATCTAACTATTTTGAAAACAAGACTCTTTTTTGTTTTGTTGGCAAATACACTATTTATGAAAGCAAGATTCTTTTTTTTTATATTTTCTTTTCAGTGGCAAATAAAATACAATAAACTAATTTGAAAATAAAACTCTTTTTGTTTTTCTTTTCCATTGGCAAACTTAAAAAGAACTTTTCTTCTTTTTTTTTTCATTTTCTCAAAAATTCGGCAGTATTTCGGCACTACTTGGACATCGGTTATTCTAATATAGGTAATTAACTCTCCGCACTGCTATTTTCTCTTTTCTCTTCTTGTTTTTCAACCTTCCAGATATTCAAAGCCGGTCTGCATGCGGGTCCCAAACAGATAAATGCACAAGTAGGATGCAGCAGGATGGTCCATTATTCCGGGTACACCTGTCCTAGACGGACCCAACCCCTGTGTTGAGTCCCCTAAGTCAAAATGCACGTGATGCAGATAAGCGTTCCTACTAGGGATCCGGCATGGGGTCAAGTTATTCTATGTTCAAAACCTGGGTATGTGTTCTAGACTGTGTACCCGAGCGGACAACTCGAGTCGAGGAGGGGGCTACGTACCGGGAACCAAAAGGCCATCCGGCTTAGTAACTTGTCCGGCCTCTTTCTTATTTCAGGGTATTGACACTAACAGAATAGGGAGTCTCCACCAGTGAGCACATCCCCGGAGGTGAGAAGAGAAGGGTTTCGTCACAGTTTATATACAATCCAGATAATATCAAAGCGGTAAAACGCAATATTTTGCACATTTAGCATGAAACATGTAGAAAAATCAGATAAAGCCAAATACAATAATATATCTAAGCTCGAATTCTGAACCCTGAACCAAAGTTCTGGGTTCTTATCCCCAGCAGAGTCGCCAGAGCTGTCACACCTCCTTTTTCTACACCTGGGAGGGTGTGAAGGAGTTTTTTCAATTAAAGGACAGTCGGAACGAGATTTATTATTAGTATTCAGAGCCGCCACTTGGGAGATTAATGGTGTCCCAAGTCACCGGTTGAATCCCGATCCGAGGAAATTATGACTCTGTTAACAGTCCGCGAACCAGAACTCCGAGTAAGGAATTCTGTTAACCCCGGAGAAGGTATTAGGCATTCCCGGATTCCGTGGTTCTAGCACGGTCGCTCAACTGTTGTATTTGCTTTTATCTGATTTTAAAACATATTCTAACCTATGTGCCTTTTATTTTAACCGCTTTTATTTTATGTCTTTTAATAAGAATTGCAACGTCGTGAAAATGTATCTCAAACCACGTCACACCAGTGCACCCGTGGCTTTTGACGCATTTCGACTTCGTTGAGATTTAGATTTGGGTCACATAAATGGGCACCCGCATTCAGGAAGGTAATATTATTAAAATACGCGCCTAAAGCAGCTACGCTTTTATTATCTTTGGGGAAAACCGTGAAATTCGCTAAACGGCTCGTCCCGGAGTCTAAAGATTAATAAAATATTAATTGAGGGCCTCGTAATTTGTGTATTTTGCTTGGCGAGGCTCATCTCATTTATTATTTAAAGGCAAACCTAAAAACAACTATGGTTCTCTATTTACTTGTCTCTAGTAATGGAGGAAAAAGTCCTACTTAATTCATTATTGGGCTAAGTGGTAATTATGCATCACAGTCCAGCCATTGGGCTCTAAGATAAGCCCAACGAGGGGAAAATACACTCAGGTCTGCACGCTTTCAACTGGTCCATCAAACGCCTTGGTCCAGGCCCAAACGAGAATGGAGTCAAAACTGGGCCTGGGCCTATGCCAAACCAATCAGAACCTCAAATCGACAAATGTAAATCTGCTGAGTTACTTCATGCTATTTTAATTGTATTCAATGACTTATACAAGGAAGAACAAAGTATACTTATTTATTTGCCTACTGGTGCGTTCCTAGATGTCACTAACGGTGAAAATCACACCAGAGGAAGCATCAAATTGCATGTTAAATGCAATGCACGTGACTGGTACACTAGAGTGGCCACCAACTACACCAGACTGTTAGAGTTGTGTAAGCTCAGCATGAGTAGTGCAAATACCCTGGCTTAATATTAACAGGCCTATTCGAATTAACACAACGGGGCTGTAGTTTTTACAATAAAACAGGCTCATATTCAGGACTTCTAGTTCTTAACCTTTATATGCAGTATTCAGATATTGATAACGTGAACTACAATAAATTCCAAATGTCTCAACAGTATCGAAAACAGTCTGATCCAGTCTTAACTATACAGTCCAGATTTATACACATACAAATCGATTCTAAACTATGTTGTACAATTAAATTTAACGCCTATTTAACTACCAACACCCCACAGTCCAGGCAGCATATTTCAGGATCAAATAGGTGAGTAATTGTATTCCATTTCAATCTCAAAGTTACAGCAGAGTAGATTCAAGCGTGTACCTGGAAGTCAGTGATCAATAAGAAGAAGAAAAGATCAGCAGCAGTAACAGTGCTCAGCAGCAACCCAGGAATAAGTTCAAAATTCAGTAATAAATCAGTTGACACAGCAAATTCAGGAACAGATTTGAAACTCCAGCGATAGATCAAACACAGCAACAATTTCTATCACTGAAGCAACCCAAAACCAGCTCGAATACCCAGAAATGAACACAGGAAAGCAAAACACTCAAACTAAGATCACAGTTGACTCGAATCTCCCAAATCCACTGCCTAGATGACTCAAACTGTCTTCAATCCTCAAATATTGAACAAAACACAAGGAAATTCAAATAGTTTTCATCCTATATGAGCTAGAGAATTGAATTCAGTGATCGAATCTGAAAATGACCTAAGTAACACTAATGTAACAGTAATTTTTGGGATTTTTCTATTAGATTTCTATTGTTTTTGGATTTTTGAAGGTTTGAATTTCAAATCAGATCTGAAATTGGAGAGGAAATTTTGGGAAGAAATTTTGGAGCTGAAAACCTTTTTCTACAAGGCAAATGAATGCCTATTTATAGGCAAACTTAGGTTCCAATTTCAGATTTTCACTTTACCCATTAGTCCCTATCTTAATTCGATTTTCTACCCTTTGTTTCTTGACTTGTTACACAAGTAACTACCCTAAGTTTAATGAAATCTGCACTATAGTCCATCCTAGAAGGTTCTATACCCATTACAATTCCTATGTCTACCTTACCTTGGTTCTAAATTTACCAATCTTAATGAGACTACCCTTTTTCCTGGCTAAACTACCCTTTGAACTAGCTTGGAATTACTAATTCAACCCCACCTTATTGACTAACCATGTTAACAAGCTAGAACCAGGTTCAAATTCAGATCTTAAATCAAAAACTAACTACTGAAGTTCAAGTTACCAATTACCAATACAATCAGACCAACTAATCAATTTTGACTATATCAATCAGTATGAAATTAGAAATACTAATCACAACTTAAACTAACCAAATTTACTAAATCAGGACAATCCAAAAAACAATACATATCAGAAACATAGAATAACTCAAAAATGCACCACAGCAACCCTAATTAGTTACTTGAACCTCGTAGCAAGATGAGAAAGAACTAATCATGAATCAACACCGATGAAGTGTAAAAGCATGAACAAATTAAGCGAGGGAAAAGAACAAAACATGAATCAAAAATGGCAACAAGACTAATCCTAAACTAATCAGTAAGCTTAAACCTATACTGGTTATGAACAAACTTTGAAGAGAATAGAATCAATGCAAGATTAAACCACAAAAAACCAAAAGTAGGAACCCAGGTTCAACTAATAAACGGAAAACAATTGAACAAAGACGAGGGAACTTACTGTTTCGGCCTCTACTAAGTACAACACACCAACCACACCAAGCCGAAAACTTCCGACACCCCAGAAGAAACTTGAACCTCCTTAGACCCTAGATTTGTAATTCCATCAGCGCGGTTGGATTTGGGAAAAATGGTTTAGGGATTCTTAGTAGAGGAGGGTGAAGAGAGCGTAGAGTGTTAATTTGGGCGGATTTGGATAAGAGATGGGGTTTTGGCCGAGTTTTTGATTCTAATGTTTGAAACAGTTCCGGCCATGTTCGAGACAAGTGGCTATGGGGGGTTGGGTAGAGGAGGTTGGGCGGTTCTGTTGGTGTGAATTTTGGGTTAATTTGGGGACAACTGATGTCGTGGCCCGGAAAACTTTAAACCGTTATTCGAAGGGTTCGGCGTTGATTCGAGGGAAACCAAGGGCAGGGTTGGAAAGAGGGGAAACGAGGAGAACCGGTGGTGTAATTTTGAGGTGGTTTGGAAAGTGGTGGCGTTCACCGGCGGCGGTGGTTCCGGCGGCTTAACTAGGGTTCATGGCCAAAAATCAAGATTCGAATAATCCTAGGTGTGTTCAAAGGAAAATAAGTAGATTATGGAAGAGGAAACCAAGGGGGTTCTGGGGTGTATTTTTGGTGGTCATCGGAGCCGATGCCGCCACCGGAGGGCGGAGGGAAATGGTGGCGGCGGCTTGATTAGGGTTAGGGTAACTGGTCGTTGAGAGACGGTTGAGAAGGGGTGGGGGGAAAGTTCGGACATATTTATACATGGAGAACCATAGTTCTCCACCGTTGATCTGAAGAACCTCGACGGCCAGGATCTTTCAAAGGCGAAACGGCGTCGTTTCACTTGGGAGAGGGTGGACCGGGTCAGGGAATGGGTTGGGCTGGGACGAACGAGTTCTGGTGGGAAATTGTTTGGGCTGGGAGTTAAATTAAAATGGCCCAATTTTCCTCTTCTCTTCATTTTATTTCAAAGCAAACAATTCAAAATTCCCTTTTTCTTTTTCACTTTCTCTTTTTCTCAAGATTTAATTAGAATCAAAATTAATTCCTAGAGCTAAATTCACTACTAAAAAAAATAATAATTAAACCTAAAATGATAATCAACACAAGCAAATTAACAGAAAAACTATTCGTAAATCAAAGCTAACATTAAAAGTGCAAATTAACTATTTTTGTGATTTTCCATTTCATAGGACAATTGATTACTAAATAATTCTTAAGATGTAAACTAACTCCTAAATGCATATGCAACACATTTTTGTATTTTTCCATGAATTAAAATGCACCAATAGAAATGCAACAATTACCAAAAAATGCCACAAAATTCACGAAAAATTACAAAATACTAAAGAAATTGTTTTGTTTGAAATTTTGGGAATTGTTGCTTAGGGCAAAAATCACGTGCTCACACTTGCCTTTTTACTTGTTATGCTGTGGTATTTGTGCCCGAGGGGCGGATCTTCTGTGCTTATCGGCACTAACTGTTTTGAAATCATTTCGTAACTGTTGAAAAGATCATTTTCAAAAGAGATTTAAACTGAGCCAAGATATTTCTGAAGATTTCACAGCTTCACTGCTTTCTCAAAGGATTGTACACTGCTTCTATACAGCATGTTGCTTGCTTTATAGGAGTTAACGAGGTGACTGCCAGCATTCGCAGCACCACTTTTCTCTCTTTGTTCATTATTTCGGTTTTGTACATTTTAGACCTTGTAGTTGGATTTACACTCTAATAGACGCTCGTGACTTGTGACACCCCGGTTTGGGCTGTGTCGGGTTGTGCCTCCGTTAATTATATCATTAAATCATATTTAAACTGTTTATTAATGTTTGACTATTTTTGAAAAGGCGATATGGGTTTGTTGGCTGGCCTTGTCTTCACGAGAGGCGCCATCACGACCGGAGCGGGGTTTGGGTCGTGACATAACATATCTCGGTCGTGGATTCAAATTACAGTACTGTAATATAATATTTTCTTTTTAAAATAAAACCACCATCAGTGGGGAGTTTAGGCCTTTTCCCAACCTATATATTATCAAAAATAACTATTACACTGAGGAGGACATAAACCTTAGCCTCCATAGCATGATGAAGAATGATAGCTTTCATTCTTATAAATATTTGAGCACAAATGCATGAATAAATTGGGAGGGTTCGTCTTGTACATTTTGTAAGCTAGAAACAACACAAAAAGATGCTATGTACACATCAAGTAGGACTATACAAAATCCCATTCTATCTAGTGGTAGCATCATTAAAACCAAAATGATTCTTCCTTGGCCTTATTCTGAAATTTGGGATGTTATTTGTAATAGTATGCATTTGACAAAAGTAATTATAGGCTTTAGTAAAACGATTTGTACTGTTATAAAATAAAGATTGTAAAGTAAAGACAAGTATAGAGAGAAACTGATATATTATTCGAATTCAAACTAATGTACATAATGAACTGAAATCTCTTCTATTTATAGAAGAAAGGAAGCTGCTGTGTAAGCTGCTACTGCAAGCTGCTGTGTAAGCTGTTACTGCAAGCTGCTACATACCAGATATGGATAACCTTCTACTGAGAGTAATGTTTATCCATAATGGAGTACTGAAAGGATAAGCTCATTGTACCAGGTATAGATAATCTTCTACTGGGAGTAATGTTTATCCATAACGGAGTACTGAAAGGATAAGTTCATTGTACCCGGTATGGATAATCTTCTACTGGGGGGTAATGTTTATCCATAACGGAGTACTGAAAGGATAAGCTCATTGTACCCGGTATGGATAATCTTCTACCGGGGATAATGTTTATCCATAACGGAGTATCGAAAGGATAAGCTTATTATACCCGGTATGGATAATCTTCTACCGGGGGTAATATTTATCCATAATCGGGTACCGAAGTGATAAGCTTCTTCAGGAGGCTTATTTCCAATAGAGTACTAAATAGATAAACATATTTACGGCGGAGTCCCATATGGATAAGCTTCTTCAGGAAGCTTATTTACAACGGAGTACTAAATGAACATCCATAATATAATATATTTATAACACTCCCCTTTGGATGTTCATTAAAAGATAGTGTGCCTCATTAAAACCTTACTAGGAAAAACCCCGAGGGAAAAAAATTCTAGTGAAGGAAAAAGAGTACACATATTTAGTAATACACATTGCTAGGTGCCTCATTAAAAACCTTATAAGGAAAACCCTGTGGGAAAAAACCTTAGTAAGGAAAAAAGAGTGCATCGCGTATTTTACTCCCCCTGATGAAAACCTTGTTTCAAATATTTGAGTCTCTGCATTCTAATCTTGTATCTGCATAACCAATACGATCTGCACCACCTTTGTTAGCATTAGCAAGATACATAAGTGCATAGCAATTGCACTGAGATAGTGTATTTCAGGACCAATGAGTTCCTCATCCTCTTCTGGAGGTCGGAATAGATCCTTATTTACTTCAAGTGATCGAACACCCATTGGTGTACTTAATGGGTGCGCTTTGTCCATGTAAAAGCGTTTAAAGGCCCTTTCTGTATAGGCAAATTGATGGATAAAGATCTCGTCTGCTAAATATTTAATTTGCAGACCAAGATAAATTTTTATTTTTCCAAGATCTTTCATCTCAAATTCTTTATTAAGATATTCAATTGCCTTTGGAGCTCTTCTGGAGTTCCAGCAAGATTTATGTCATCAACGTAAACAGCAAGTGTAACAAATTCTGATGACATTTTCTTTATAAAAATACATGGACAAATAACATCATTTATGTAACTTTCTTTCAGCAAATATTCACTGAGGCGATTATATCACATGCGCCCAGATTGATTTAAACCGTACAAAGATCTTTATAATCTGATCGAGTACATTTCTCGAGACTTTGAACTACATGCTTTAGGCATTTTAAATCCTTCAGGGATCTTTATAGAGATTTAATCAAATGAGTCATATAGGTTATGACTCGCATTTAAATGGCATGACATCTTCAGGTGTCTGGACTACTGGTCCGATCCTCATAATATTTCACAGTATTGTGCACTATATTGTATCAAATATATCGTCGACGATCATTTTGTATCGGTTCCTAGGCGACATAACTTGTTAAGATCTCATCACTTTCTTTATTTTCATGCACCTGAACTTCTTCTGGAGTTTCGTGAAATGTTATATCGTGGGCTCTTCTAGAGCTCATTTCCTCCTCATTATGATCATTTTGATCATTAGCTCCTTATCATTTTTCAAGGATTGTTACCTTTGGAACCGATTGGTCTACCACGCTTCATGCGTACAGTAAACTCTATCCTTCAGGGACTTTAAATTTTAATAGGAGCATTTGCAGCTGAAATATGATATTTGATTTTGGATCAGCAAAATGCTTCTGGCATTTGACTTGAATTATCTTCTAAGTGAGGATCATATTAATAATAATTCGATTCATATAGCATATTTTTCAGTTGTTTATTCCATCCCCCAAATGTTAGAAAAACTAACATATATCCCCAAACTTCTTTGGAAAACATATCTTTGTGCATTGTGGTAGAGAAATTAATCATATACCACACATCAAAAGATAGTAAAATATTTGGTTTCTGATCCTAAACCAATTGTGAGGGGAGGACTTATCATATATTGTTGGCCTGATGCATACAAGTGCTGCTATATGCAATTTAGAAAATCTTAGACCAACACATTAAGCTTTGTTCTCATAAACAATAGTTTAGCCATTAATAGGAGGTAT
>NW_017679114.1:12172-12789 GCF_001879085.1 Nicotiana attenuata
GCATTAGCAAACTTCTGATTTATTGTGGCTACTTTTGTATTAGTAAACTTCTGGTTTACCGTGATACATGATGTAGTACAAATCGAAGAATAAGGCGGGTAACTTCTCATATACATATTATTTTACCCCCTATGATTGTGGAAACATGAAGATTTTTAATCTTCCAATCATTTATAGTCTCAATATGATAGCCATTTATTTTAGTAAACTTCGGATTTACTACAACATATGTTTTGACCATAATCATATAATATGAATGACATATTTGTAAATAAGCTCTTCGAGAGCCTTCATTTATTATCCACAATCTAATATTTATCGGACACTACTGGTGTCATGTGTCTTCTAGGCAAACACTTAGCTCTTCAGGAGTTATTGATACATTTTGTACTATCAAATATTGCTCAGACACTTCTGGTATCATAAGAGAAAATCACAATCAAATAAACAATTGTTTAAGTACAAGAAAACTCCTCTTCATAATATTTTCCTACTTCAGGAGGCAATTTCAATTGTATTACTTCTTCAGGAGCAAATTTAAAATACGAAATATTGAGTATATATTCTCTCAATTATATTACCTCTTCTGGAAGTGAATTGTAATATATTTACATCAA
>NW_017679114.1:17427-18301 GCF_001879085.1 Nicotiana attenuata
CAGGTTGACAATAAACATACATGTAACCATCTTATATATGCATCTATAAGTGGTTCACATGATAGGTGAATGAGACCATATTCACCTTTTATATATTTCAGAATCTGGGGTCTTAGTCCCAACTTTAGCTGGTATAATCAATTTATTATGAGAACAAGCAACACTGGAGAATTCTTGAAGAATCTTCTAGTTCTTTAGTATATGCTTATCTAAATTCTCAAATAGCTCATTTAAAAATGGCAAATGAAAACTTCAAGTTTATCATGGCATGTGCTATCTCTTAGTAAACTTCTGGTTTACTATGACATAAACATTTGCATTAGCAAACTTCTGATTTATTGTGGCTACTTTTGTATTAGTAAACTTCTGGTTTACCGTGATACATGATGTAGTACAAATCGAAGAATAAGGCGGGTAACTTCTCATATACATATTATTTTACCCCCTATGATTGTGGAAACATGAAGATTTTCAATCTTCCAATCATTTATAGTCTCAATATGATAGCCATTCATTTTAGTAAACTTCGGGTTTACTACAACATATGTTTTGACCATAATCATATAATATGAATGACATATTTGTAAATAAGCTCTTCGAGAGCCTTCATTTATTATCCACAATCTAATATTTATCGGACACTACTGGTCTCATGTGTCTTCTAGGCAAACACTTAGCTCTTCAGGAGTTGTTGATACATTTTGTACTATCAAATATTGCTCAGACACTTCTGGTATCATAAGAGAAAATCACAATCAAATAAACAATTGTTTAAGCACAAGAAAACTCCTCTTCATAATATTTTGCTACTTCAGGAAGCAATTTCAATTGTATTACTTCTTCAGGAGCAAATTTAAAATACGAAATATTGAGT
>NW_017679115.1:0-815 GCF_001879085.1 Nicotiana attenuata
CTTTCAGCGTGCTTCTTCAGAGGACCCCCAGGATTTCTTATATAGCTGCCACGAGGTTCTTCGGAACATGGGAATTGTGGAGTCCAATGGAGTTGATTTTTGCTACGTTCCGTTTATCTGGGTCCGCCAAGACTTGGTGGAGGGATTTCTGTTTAGCCAGACCAGCGGGGTCGCCAGCATTGACATGGGATCAGTTTGCAGAGTTGTTTTTTGGAGAAGTTTCTCCCAGTTACTCAGCGAGAGGCTCTTCGCAGGCAAGTTGGCAATATCAGCAAACCAAGGTGGTCGATTTATAACGGTTGTTACTGAAAATATATGTTCATCAGGAAATTCCTCTTTGATATCTTTTATCTCAGTAGGAGGATTTTCCAAACGAGACAAATGATCAGCTACCTGATTCTCAGAACCTTTTTCGGCTTTTATTTCAAGATCGAATTCTTGCAAAAGGAGTATCAATCTTAGCAATCTGGGTCTAGCTATCTTTCTTTGCTAAGAGGTATTTTAAAGCTGCATGATCAGTATAAATTGTAACCTTTGTTCCTATCAAATAGGAACGAAATTTGTCAAATGCAAATACTACTGCAAGTAGTTCCTTCTCAGTTGTAGCATAATTCTTTTGAGCTTCATTGAGGGTTCTACTGGCGTAGTAAATAGGCCTGAAAATCTTGTCTCTCTTTTGTCCCAATATCGCTCCAACTGCTATATCACTTACATCACACATTATCTCAAATGGTTCGCTCCAATCAGGAGAAACAAACAATTGGAGCATTAGTCAAATGTTCCTTGAGAATCTTAAATGCTTTTACTGCAATCAT
>NW_017679115.1:5467-6267 GCF_001879085.1 Nicotiana attenuata
ACATCAAAGATTTCACACACAAAAATAGAGTTAAGAGGCATTTCGTCCCTTTTTGAAATGTTACCGATTCTCTGGCATTTATCGCAAGTGGCGACATAATTCCTTGCATCTTTGAATAGAGTAGGCCAGAAAAGCCAACCAAGTACTTTAGCTGCTGTCCTTCTTCCTCCATAGTGTCCTCCTGCAGCCCCATCATGGCAGTGACTTAAGATGTTGTTCATTTCTGTCTCCGGTACACATTTCCTGATTATGTCATCTGCACAAAATTTAAACAAGTAAGGATCTTCCCAGTAATAATGTCTTGCTTCTTTTTTAAGTTTTTTCTTTTGTTTATAAGAAAAATCTTTTGGAATCCATCCTCCAGCCAAGTAGTTGGCAATATCAGCAAACCAAGGTGGTCGATTTATAACGGTTGTTACTGAAAATATATGTTCATCAGGAAATTCCTCTTTGATATCTTTTATCTCAGTAGGAGGATTTTCCAAACGAGACAAATGATCAGCTACCTGATTCTCAGAACCTTTTCGGTCTTTTATTTCAAGATCGAATTCTTGCAAAAGGAGTATCAATCTTAGCAATCTGGGTCTAGCATCTTTCTTTGCTAAGAGGTATTTTAAAGCTGCATGATCAGTATAAATTGTAACCTTTGTTCCTATCAAATAGGAACGAAATTTGTCAAATGCAAATACTACTGCCAGTAGTTCCTTCTCAGTTGTAGCATAATTCTTTTTGAGCTTTCATTGAGGGTTTCTACTGGCGTAGTAAATAGGCCTGAAAATCTTGTCTCTCTTTTGTCCCAA
>NW_017679115.1:9756-18297 GCF_001879085.1 Nicotiana attenuata
GATACTTAACCGAGTACACGTTTGTTTTTTGTACTCATGCTTACCACTTCTGTTGCATTTTTGCTTTGCACAGGGACATGATCTCTAATCGAGCCTTAGTGGGCGTAGCAGCAAGGTTTGAACAAGGAGGACTAGGTGAGCTGTATTTACCTCGAGGCGACCGCACTAGTATAGTCTCTTCAGGGTTCATATTTATTTTCTGTCCAATTGTATTCCGGACAACTGTTTGTACTTTATTCGATTATTTCTAGAATTGACTCATGCACCTTGTGACACCGGGTTCTTGGGGATGTCTATGGTTTATTAAGAAATATTAAACAGTTGTGTTTTCTAAACGTCTTCATTATATATTTTTCAGTGGAATTGTCTATGTTTATTGCTTAAACGCATATATAAGAAAGCAGTTTCGAAAAATATTTTAAAATCGAGAATTTAAATTAAGTTATTTTTGGTTGGCATTGCCTGACAGCAGTTCCCGGCGGCCATCACGACCCTTAGTGGAGATTTTTGGATCGTGACTCTAGTTAGGTATGAGTTCATTAATTTTTATTTTTTTATTACTGTCTACTCCTTTTCTTGGTACTATGCACAGGAGCTTACCCAGGGGACTATCAGATATTGATAAATGTACATGCTGCTATTGAAAGTTTCACCATTTCTTTCTTTGACGGACTTCCTGCCCATTGCTTTGGGTTTAGTTCCTTGGGAGTCTGGAACTATTGGTTATAAATCATTTCATAGGAATCCTGTTGCTACCAAATAGCTGGACCGATTTCCTTTAATTGTTAGCATATAGTCCACCCTTAAGGCTCTTTTGTTGTTTTCTCAGGACTCAATCAATTTGCTTTCCTTTTCTTATAGTCCAAAGAAGATGAAATGATTACTGAGAAATAATCTCAGGTTCAAGAAAAATATTTTTAAATGAGAGGAAGTTGCTTTGAGTTTCAATTTTTAATTTGTACTCCTTCTTGTTGGACCTTCCTTATTTCTGACTCTTTTTTAGTAATTTCCAAGCTTGTTCTTTAATTACGGGGTATATTACCTTATCGATAACCTGACCTAGCCAAACATCTCTCCAATTGAATCAGTAATTTAGCTGATTATCTTTGTATTCACTCTACAGGTCTTACTAGTAAGTCAATTTTGAAAACAACGATCGATGATGACTTCATCCCCAGGAAATTCATTTCATTTTTCTTGCATGGTCAAATCACTCTTTCACTCTCAACTCGCAAAATTTAATTAGTCCTTGATGGAGCGTTCAACTATTGCTACTATCCTGTGCAAGAAATGTTGCCTAAAATCAATGGTAACCTCAGTATTTTCTTTACCATTTCAGATATTCAATAAAATCTACAGGGAATATAAATTATCAACTCTAACCAAGGATATGATATTTTCAATAATTCCTTTAGGTCTCTTAGTACTTTGATCAGCTAATTGAAGAGACACACCAGTATCTTTCATTTCACCAAGTTCTAATTTCCTAAAAATTGAAAAAGACATTAGATTTATTGAAGAACCTGAATCACATAACGCCTTTTCAAAGTGAGTACCTCCCACGGTACAAGGAATTATAAAACTTCCCGGATCACCAAGTTTCTGAGGGAGCTTATTTTGAAGTATAGCACTACATTCTGTAAGCTTAACCACTGAAACTTCTTTCAATTTTCTTTTACTTGACAAAATTTCTTTGAGAAATTTAGCATATGAAGGCATTTGCGTCAAAGCATCTGTGAAAGGTATGTCAATGTAAAGTTGCTTCAAAATATCTAGAAACTTTGAAAACTGTTTGTCAAGCTTTTCTCTTTTCATCTTTTGGGGAAAAGGGAGAGGTACATAGTGAGGATTTGTTATTAATTCATTTTCCTGTACATTTTTTCCTTTATTCTTTTGGAAACTTAGATTCTATTTTATTCTCACCTTCATTTACCTTTTCCACTTCTTGTGGCTTTCCTTCTCTATCTGCATATGGATCATCAAGAGATTTACCTGATCGTAGAGAGATGGCTTTGAGGTGTTCTTTTGGATTTTTCTCAGTGTTGCTTGGTAGAGCACCTTGAATTTGTCCAGACATGAGGGTTGCTAATTGGCTTACCTGAATTTCCAAATTCTTGATAGCTGAATGTTGACTTTCAACCTTCTCGTCAGTACCTTTAATGAATTTATACATCAGGTCTTCAAGGCTTTGTTGATGAGTTCTTTGAGGTTGCTGCTGATATTGTTGAAAATTTTGTTGCCCTCTATTTTGATTTTAAAAACCAGGTGGTCCATGTACCTGCTGCTTTTGATTAAAAAATCTTTGAGGATTTTCAGCACCATTAGAATTACTCCATTGAAATGCTGGATGTTTTTTTGCCATGGGACTACCGAATGAGTAATTATTTCTATAACCAATCACATTTACCTGTTCTTCATTTTGTATTGAAGCTTGACATTCATGATTTGGATGATTACCTTGACAAACATCACAATTCTTGTTACGACCCGGATTTCCCACCCATGGGAGTCGTGATGGCGCCTACTCGTAGAAGCTATGCAAGCCACGAAATTATGAATTCTTAACTCTTTTGTTTTAATCCTTTTTACAACACATATTAACAAGCGATAAGCATTTAAATAACAACAGAATATGAGATTTAAGCGGAAGACTTAGACAAAATGAACCAAAATGATAAGGAATTCCACATATGCCTCTACCCAGAAACTGGTGTCACATCATTCACGGACTACTAAGATTACTACATACAACTGTTTGAAAGAAAGTAACACTGTCTGTCCCGAATACAAGAGATAACAGAACATAATAAAAGATAGAGGAGACGTCGGGCCTGCAGACGCCTGCAGGGCTACCTCGGTGTCTCGGTGGACTGAAGGCTGGCTCCCGAACTACTGCTACTGTCCCAGTGCTGCCTCGGTATCTGCACAGAGTGCAGAGTGTAGTATCAGCACAACCGACCCCATGTGCTGGTAAATGTCTGGCCTAACCCCGGCGAGGTAGTGACGAGGCTAGGACCAGACTCCAAATAAACCTGTGCAGTTATATAATATATGGCGGAAAATAAACAGGAATAAACAGTTTAAATGGGAGGGGGTACATGCTTCGGGGAAACATATCAAATCCAACAGAAATTTAATAAAATATGGAAGGACAGTTCAATATCTACAACAAAGCAATAATACTACTGTTGCGGCGCGCAACCCGATCCCTTATAATTTAACATTGTTGCGGCGTGCAACCTGATCCCTTATCATTTAACATTGTTGCGGCGTGCAACCCGATCCACATATATATAAAAATGTTGCGGCGTGCAACCCGATCCAATATAACATCTGTTGCGGCGTGCAACCCGATCCAATATAATATCTGTTGCGGCGTGCAACCCGATCCACATATATATAATAATGTTGCGGCGCACAACCCGATCCATATATAATATCAACAGTGATCATAATAACAGACCCGGCAAGGGATCAACAATAAACTACACTATCCCGGCAAGGGAATTCAACAGTACAAGTATATACGTCCCGGCAAGGGAGAATCAGCTATAACCAATCTTAACTCAACTCCTACTCATCTCAGTTATCACCATTTCTCAATCATAAGTAACTTCCACGAAAATAAACTAAGTCTTTACTCATTATCAAGAATTCACCCACTAAAGCATTTGTAAGATCATTTAAGAATACAACAAGTATCAATTTAGGACTCACGGTCATGCTCAACACCAACGTATAGATACTCGTCACCATGCCTATACATCGTACTCAACAAGAAGCAAATTGCAAATAGGACTCAACTCCTAATCCCTCAAGCTAAGGTTAGACCGAACACTTACCTCAAACTTCCACGGCCAACTCAAGCCTCAAATACCGCCATTCCTTTTGAATTTGGCTCCAACACAATCGTATCTATGCATAATCGATTCAATAACATCAATAAAGGGTAAACAATCCAATCTTAATTATAGCTTTCTAATCATTCTTCCCAAAAACCCAAAAATCGACCCCGGGCCCGCTTGGCCAAAACACGAGGTTCGGACCAAAATCATATCACCCATTTACCCACGAGCCCAAATATATAATTATTTCCAGAATTCGACCCCAAAATGAGGTCTAAATCACAATTAATCAAAAAGCCCTAACTCTACCCAAATCCCTAATTTTCTACCCTTAATCTCATGTTTTAGGCCTAGAAATCTAATGGGTGTTAATGGAAATTGGAGAAAATGAGTCTAAGATTACATACCTATGAATTTGTGGTGAAATCCTCTTTCAAAAATCGCCCAATTTGGAGTTAAGATGAAGAAGTTATGAAATTTTGAATGAATCCCGAAATGCTACTGTTTTGGGTCTTTTAAAATAACTGGGGAAAACCCTTCTTCGCGTTCGTGACAGACACATCGCGTTCGCGATGAGTCAGGTCCACAGACCTTCGCGTTCGTGGAGAAGAATCTCCTCAATCCCTCGCGTTCGCATGTAAAGGATCGCGTTAGCGATGAACAAATTTGGTGGCCCCTCCCCAGAACCCTACGCGTTCACGAAGGGTCTCCCCCCTCAGCTTCGCGTTCGCGTCTCAACCTTCGCGTTCGCGAAGAAGAAAACTGGCACTAGGGAATTTTGCCTTACGCGTTCGCGAGTGGGACTACGCGAACGCGAAGAACAATTTCCCTGTGCACTGAACAGCAAAATTTGCAACATTTCTTAAGTCCAAAACTTCCCGAAACACATCAGAAACACACCCGAGCCCTCGGGGCTCTTAACCAAACATACGTACTAACTCAAAAACATCATACGAACTTATCTGAGCGATCAAATCGCCAAAATAACCTCAATAAGAACGAATTAAACCTCAAAATCAAAGGATTTTTCTCAAACTTCATAAAACATCAACTTTAGCAATTTAGGTCCAAATCACGTCAAACGACGTCCGTTTTTCACCAAATTTCACAGAAACATCTTAAATCATATATAAGACCTGTACCGGGCACCGGAACCAAAATACGGGCCTGATACTAACATGTTTTAATCAAATTTCATTTCAAATTTCCTTAAACAATTTCCTTCAAAAATTCATTTCTCGGACTTGGGACCTCGAAATTTGATTCCGGGCATACGCCCAGGTCTCACATTTTCCTACGGACCCTCCGGGATCGTGAAATCACGGGTCCGGGTCCGTTTATCCAAAATATTGACCGGAGTCAAATTTATTCATTTTATAGTCAAAACTTATTATTTTTCACAGATTTTCACATTTAGGCTTTCTGGCTACGCGCCCGGATTGCGCACGCAAATTGAGGTGACGCTAAATGAGGTTTTCAGGGCCTCGGAAACATAAAATGTAGTTTAAAAACAAGTGATGACCTTTTGGGTCATTACATTCTCCACCTCTAAAACAACTGTTCGTCCTCGAACGGACATAAGAAGGAAGTACCTGAGTCGGGGAAAAGATGGGGATAACGGCTCCGCATATCGGACTCGGACTCCCAGGTCGATGCCTCAGCAGGCTGACCTCTCCACTGAACACGAACCGAAGGAAAACTCTTCGAACTCAACTGACGAACCTGTCGGTCTAGAATAGCCACCGGCTTTTCCTCGTAAGACAAGTCCTTGTCCAACTGGACTGTGCTGAAATCTAACACGTGGGATGGATCGCTGTGATATTTCCGGAGCATGGACACATGAAACACTGGGTGCACGGCTGATAAGCTCGGCGGCAATGCAAGTCTATAAGCCACCTCTCCCACTCGATCAAGAATCTCAAATGGACCAATGAACCTAGGGCTAAGGTTGCCCTTCTTCCCGAATCTCATCACGCCCTTCATAGGCGACACTCGGAGTAATACCCGCTCACCGACCATAAAAGCCACATCTCGAACCTTGCGGCCTGCATAATTCTTTTGCCTGGACTGAGCTGTACGAAGCCTATCCTGAATAATCCTGACCTTGTCCAAGGCCTCCTAAACCAGATCCGTACCCAACAATCGAGCCTCTCCTGGCTCAAACCATCCAACCAGAGACCGACACCGCCTACCATATAAAGCCTCATAAGGAGCCATCTGGATACTCGACTGGTAGCTGTTGTTGTAGGCGAACTCTGCTAAAGACAAAAACTGATCCCACGAGCCTCCAAAGTCAATGACACAAGCTCGGAGCATATCCTCCAATATTTGAATAGTCCGCTCGGACTGTCCGTCCGTCTGGGGATGAAATGCTGTGCTCAACTCAACCCGCATGCCCAACTCTCGCTGAAATGCTATCCAGAAGCGCGAGGTAAACTGCGTACCTCGGTCCGAAATGATAGACACGGGCACACCATGAAGGTGAACAATCTCCCGGATATAGATCTCAGCTAACCTCTCAGAAGAATAGGAGACTGCCACAGGAATGAAATGCGCTGACTTGGTCAGCCTATCAACAATAACCCATACTGCGTCGAACTTCTTCGGAGTCTGCGGGAGTCCAGTAACGAAGTCCATCTCCCCACTTCCACTCGGGAAGCTCAATCCTCTGAAATAAACCACCAGGCCTCTGATGCTCGTACTTAACCTGCTGACAATTCAAACACCGAGCTACATATGCAACAATATCCTTCTTCATCCTACTCCACCAATAATGCTGCCGTAAATCCTGATACATCTTTGCGGCGCCCAGATGAATAGAGTACCGGGAGCTATGGGCCTCCTCTAAAATCAACTCTCGGAGCCCATCCACATTAGGCACACAAACTCGAACCTGCAATCTCAAAACTCCATCATCATCTAAGGTAACCTGCTTGGCACCCCCGCGCTGCACCGTGTCTCTAAGGACACACAAATGGGGATCATCATACTGCCGATCACGGATACGCTCCAATAATGAAGAACGAGCAACCGTGCAAGCTAACACACGACTGGGGTCAGAAACATCCAGGCTCACGAACTGATTGGCTAAAGCTTGAACATCCAAAGCAAGCGGTCTCTCACCGATCAGAATATAAGCAAGACTGCCCATACTGGCTGACTTCCTACTCAAAGCATCGGCCACCACATTGGCCTCTCCCGGATGATATAAAATGGTGATATCATAATCTT
This sequence comes from Nicotiana attenuata, assembly GCF_001879085.1. Taxonomy (NCBI): domain Eukaryota; kingdom Viridiplantae; phylum Streptophyta; class Magnoliopsida; order Solanales; family Solanaceae; genus Nicotiana; species Nicotiana attenuata. The sequence goes on from NW_017679115.1 coordinate 16,833, forward strand.
TCAACAACTCCAACCACCTCCTCTGCCTTAAATTCAACTCCTTTTGCTTGAACAAAAACTGAAGACTCTTGTGATCCGTGAACACCTCGCATGCCATGCCATACAGATAATGCCTCCAAATCTTCAATACGTGAACTATGGCTGCCAACTCCAAATCATGAACCGGATAGTTCTTCTCATGAATCTTCAACTGCCGCGAAGCATAGGCAATGACCTTGCCATCCTGCATCAACACTGCACCAAGCCCAATACGAGAAGCATCACAATAAACTGTATAAGGCCCTGAACCTGTGGGCAAAACAAACACTGCTGCCGTAGTCAGAGCTGTCTTGAGCTTCTGAAAGCTCGCATCACACTCATCCGACCACCTGAACTGGGCACCCTTCTAGGTCAACCTAGTCATCGGGGCTGCAATAAATGAAAACCCCTCCACGAACCGACGATAGTAGCCTGCCAATCCCAAGAAACTCCGAATCTCTGTAGCTGATGCTGGTCTAGGCCAGTTCTTGACTGCCTCGATCTTCTTTGGGTCAACCTGAATACCCTCTGCTGACACAACATGACCCAGAAATGCAACTGAACTCAACCAGAACTCACACTTCGAGAACTTTGCATATAACTGACTATCTCTCAGAGTCTGAAGAACCACTCTAAGGTGCTGCTCGTGCTCCTCCTGGCTGCGGGAATATATCAATATATCATCAATGAAGACTATCACGAACAAATCCAAATAAGGCTAGAACACTCGGTTCATCAAATCCATAAAAGCTGCTGGGGCATTTGTCAACCCGAATGACATAACCAAGAACTCATAATGCTCGTACCGAGTACAGAAAGTTGTCTTAGGGACATCGGATGCCCTAATACTCAACTGATGGTAGCCAGATCGCAAGTCAATCTTTGAAAATACCTTGGCACCCTGAAGCTAATCGAACAAATCATCAATCCTCGGCAGCGGATACTTATTCTTGATTTTAACCTTGTTCAACTACCGGTAATCAATACACATTCTCATTGACCCATCCTTCTTTTTAACAAAAAACACCGGCGCACCCCAAGGCAAAATACTGGGCCTAATGAAACCTTTCTCAAGCAAATCTTGCAACTGTTCCTTTAACTCTTTCAACTCAGGCGGGGCCATACGATTTGGCAGGATAGAAATGGGCTGAGTGCCCGGAGCCACATCAATGCAAAAGTCAATATCCCTGTCGGGCGGCATACCCGGCAGGTCTGAAGGGAATACCTCAGGAAACTCACGGACAACGGGCACAAAATCAACAGAAGGGACCTCAGCACTAGAATCACGAACATATGCCAAATAGGCCAAACACCCCTTCTCGACCATACGCCGAGCCTTCACATACAAGATAACACTGCGGGAAGAATGACCAGGAGTCCCTCTCCACTCTAAACGAGGCAAACCCGGCAAAGCTAAGGTCACAGTCTTGGCATGACAGTCCAAGAT
>NW_017679116.1:0-650 GCF_001879085.1 Nicotiana attenuata
CAAACCCTTGGCCTGCGTATAGATGGGAAGATAGTGCAATGCATTCTTTACCGCCGCCATATCTAAGATATGCTTATAAAGCTATTTTAGATGTTTACAATGAAATCGAAGAAGAATTAACCAAAGTAGGGGAAAGCGGCCGTATCTACTATGCAAAGTGTGAGGTAAGCATTTATGATCATAAAGAGAATATATATACACATACATATATCTATATCTATATATGTAACGACCCGACCGGTAGTTTTGAGCTCTGGCACGTCGTCCAGCAGTTTGAGGCCATGAGCAGCTTCATTTCAGGTATTATGACTTGCACGCGTGGTCGGAATTGAATTTCGGGAAGTTCAGAGTCGATTTGGAAAGAGAATTCTCATTGCGGAAGCTTTAAGTTGAAAGAATTGACTAAGATTGGATTTTTGAGTAAACAACCTCGGAATCGGGATTCGAAGGTTCCAAAGGTTTGGGCATATGCCCGGATCGGGTTTTGGATGACCCCGGTGATAACACAAAGGTTGGGAGATCCAAGAACTTAAAGAAAATAAGTTGATGAAATACGGAAGTAGTAAAGAAATGCAAGCGGATTAAGAAAAGCAAGAAAAATAAACTAGATATGTCGAAATTCAAGGAAAGGTCCAAGAACCCCGAGATTA
>NW_017679116.1:3683-5952 GCF_001879085.1 Nicotiana attenuata
GAAATTCTTGCTATTTTACTGGTTTTACTGCCTAACTGATTTTACTGCTTGAGATAGCATTATTTGTGCCTTTATGGGATTTTATGTTCTCAGTCATTATTTATTTTTATTACTCACTGGGTCGGAGTACTCACATTACTCCCTGCACCGTGTGTGCAGATACAGGCATAGCTGAGTTCGTTCCTGAGCGCTGATTTCCTTCCAGACCAGGCGGACCCGGAGTGACGAGGTAGCTCTCGGCGTTCACAGCCCCGTTCTCTCCCTTATCTTCTGTATTTACATTATCTTCGGACTTGTTCCTAGTTCCAGACTTGTAGTATTTAGTGAACTCTGTAGTAGCTCGTGACTTGTGACACCCCGATTGCGGGCTGAGTTGGGATGGTTCTCTGTTTTACTTCGTTTTATTCCGCACTTATGAGTACATTATCTATGTTTTAGACTTATTCATGCTAATTAACTGTTAAAATGAGGTGCTATTTTTCTGTTGGCTGGCCTTGTCTTCACGAGAGGCGCCATCACGACCGGATAGGGAATTGGGTCGTGACATGCAAGCTGCAGAAACCTGGGTTGGTGAAAAGCCTGAGAAATCATCAGAGAGAAAACAAAAAACATCATTAACATATATATTAAAGGCATTAAGTTTCCCAAATCGACACTTGCAGTCCTATATCTTTATGCACAAACAATTTTTCCAGAACATTATTTGTAAATATTTATATACATGCGTTAATGCGGTGCAATAAGGACTACATGCATCATTTACCCATCCGGATGGTACCTATACAACTCCAGTATGATTATCATAGAACTTCTAGAGATTATTTTTTCGATCATATAGGTTGAATTAATTGGGTTTTGTACAGATTCTAATTAGCTTATTCTCTAAAACAGATGTGTTCAAGCAATTCATTAACCATGACGAAAAATTTAAGGAAACTCTGACTAATGATGTCCAAGGATTATTAAGTTTGTATGAAGCATCGCATTTCAGAGTGCACGGGGAGGAGATTTTAGAAGAAGCTCTTACTTTTACCACTATTCATCTCGAGTCCATGGTCACTGTTGAAGAGAACAGGGTTGAAAGGAACCTACAACAAACTAGAAGGGAGTGTTTTGTAAATAAGAGAAAATATGGGAGTTGTAGTTATAATAGTGGTACAAATAGAACCAAGATATAGCACTTGTATTTTAGAAAACAAAACATAACTGAACAAACGATCTTCTTCTTCCTCCTTCCTTCTCCCTTCTCTCTCTTCTCAGATCTCTATTGTTCCATTGAAGAACTTCGTTGCATGAATGAATTGATATTAGAGCTAGCTCAATCTAGCTCAATTAACAGTCACAAACTTGAACAACAACTCGCTTAATGCTCAAGTTACTGAAGCCTTAAGACAGCCTATTCGTAAAACCGTACCAAGGTTGGGGGCAAGGAAATACATATTTATTTATGAAAATATGGAGATGCATAACGATTTGCTTTTGAAATTGGCGAAATGGGACTTTAACATGTTGAAAAAGATGCACCAAAGAGAGCTTTACGAGCTCACAAGGTACAATCATTGATCTTGTCCTTCTTACTATAATTAATATTAATGAGATAGATAACTAAACGATTGTCTTGGATTTTTAGGTGGTGGAAAGATTTGGATTTACCAAACAAATTGCCATATGCCAGAGACTGATTGGTGGAGTGTTACATGTGGATATTCGAAATATATTTTAAGCCTTAATATAGTTGTGCGAGAATAATGCTAACAAAAGTTATCTGCATGTCCTCCATCATTGATGATACATATGATGCTTATGCAACTTTTGACGAACTTGTACTTTTCACCGAGGCAATCGAGAGGTAAAGCATAAACGTCATCAAATATTATCGAATACAGCACTACGTTATAATATTTTGAAGCTATATATATGAATATGACACAAAAATTAGATAGTGACTCTTACAAACCCTTGGCCTGCGTATAGATGGGAAGATAGTGCAATGGATTCTTTACCGCCGCCATATCTAAGATATGCTTATAAAGCCATTTTAGATGTTTACAATGAAATCGAAGAAAAATTAACCAAAGTAGGTGAAACCGGCCGTATCTACTATGCAAAGTGTGAGGTAAGCATTTATGATCATAAAGAGAATATATATACACATACATATATCTATATCTATATATGTAACGACCCGACCGGTAGTTTTGAGCTCTGGCACGTCGTCCAGCAGTTTGAGGCCATGAGCAGCTTCATTTCAGGTATTATGACTTGCACG
>NW_017679116.1:7207-11650 GCF_001879085.1 Nicotiana attenuata
ATGAAATACTATTACTCTCTTTGTTCTTCACTACTGATTCCTAAATTAATAGTCATAATACCTCCTAACTACCCCAACCAAACCATCATTGAAAGGTAACTCTACATCATCTTCACTCACACCTTCCTCTTCTTCCTCTTCCTCACTTTTTTCTCCCTCATATTCTCCATCTATAGTCCTCCTAATTACCCCAACCAAACCATCATTAGGAAGTTCTACATCATCTTCACTTACTCCTCTCTCTTCTTCCTCACTTTTTTCACTCTCATATCCTCCATCTTCTCTCAACAGAATATTTCTTCTATTTGGACATTCATGCATCATATGGCCTCTTCTATGACATTTATGACATTGAATGGAACTAGAAGGTTTAGAGGATATAGAATTGAAAGCTTTACTTCCTTCTTTCTCATCAACTTTATCTTTCCCCTTGTCTTCTTGAGGTCTAGAAATCACTTCTTGTTTTGGCCATGGCTTCTTGGAATTGGTGTTTGGCCGACTTCTCCATGAGCTAGCTTGCTGCCTTCTTTTATTTTGTTTTTCTATTTTTACAGCCAAATCTACTAATTCATCTATAGTTACATATTGTTGTATCTCTACTACATCAGCTATTTCTCTATTTAAACCATTAAGAAATCTAGCCATAGTGGCCTCTTCTTCTTCCATACAATTAGCTTGGATCATAGCCATATCCATAGCTTTAAAGTATTCATCAACAGTCATGGTTCCTTGCTTCAAGGTTTGAAGACGCAGTTGTAGGTCTCTTTGAAAGTGGGAAGGCACAAACCTCTTCCTCGTGACTCTCTTCATCTCGGTCGAAGTAGCAATGGGTGGGTCTCCATCTTGTTGTCTGTCTCTTGTAAGCTTTTTCCACCAAATAGAAGCATAATCAGAAAATTCAACAATAACAAGCTTAACCTTCTTACCTTTAGAGTAGTGGTGACAGTCAAAGATGGCCTCAACTTTCCGCTCCTAGTCAAGGTACAAGTCTGGGCCTCTTGTGCTCTTGAAAGATGGCATCTTCATTTTTATGCTGCTAATATTATCATCTTCTACTCTACCTCGTTGTCCCCTCCTATCTCTTCCCACCCTATCTAGATTTACATCAAGATCATCAACAAAATCATCTATAGGGTTTTCTTGATTTACAATGGGGGCATGGGGTACATTTCTTCTATTAAGAGGCCTAGGATTATTTCGAGGTTGTACATCAGGTTGATTTCCCCTCCTAAGTGCAGCTATTGTCTCATTTTGTTCGGCAATAGTATCTTATCTCTTGGAATTGCAAGTTCCATCTCTCGAATTGTTGATGCATAGCTTGTAGAGTGAAATCATTTCTTGCTCGGATTTCGGCTTCTTGGAGAGCCCTCTGTTCATCATCACTAGCACCTGTATGAGACATTTTTTTTAAAATAATAATAATAATAGTTATCACTCAAACTTTGGCTCTTACCCTCAATTGTTCTCACTCACTCTTGCCTTTTTCCCTTCAATTAACCTTTGGAAAATACCTTGTAGATTTATAATTAAACCCAACTCGTATCAAAGCCCTTAGTAGTAAAACAACGAAATTTGGGGCACTAAAGAAAGTGAAGAAACCAATCCTAGAAAGAGTAGGATTTAGTTGAAACAAACCTTGAACAAAGAAAAGGATTTTTTTTTTGAACAAGATCAAAGTATTAGGATCCCCTCTTCTTGTTTCCTTCCTTGATTTTGGAAACAAACACAAATAAAAATCTAATTTCTTGAAGAGCAAATATGTTTCTCCTTTTCTTTTTCGTTTTTTTATCTTTTTCTTTTTTGCTCCTTTGTTCAAGAAATCCCCAAGATTTATCAAGAACGGAATCTTGATACAACCGCTCTGATACCACTTGATAACACAAAGGTTGGGAGATCCAAGAACTTAAAGAAAAGAAGTTGATGAAATACGGAAGTAGTGAAGAAATACAAGCGGATTAAGAAAAGCAAGAAAAATAAACTAGATATGTCGAAATTCAAGGAAAGGTCCAAGAACCCCGAGATTATGTTAATCTAGATTTTGACAAGATCCTAATGACAACAAGTTGGTTATGAGACCAATTACCTTCACTAGAGATAAGCTAATCAAGAACTAGATTCGGATCTTGACTTCTAGTTTGAATAACTTACGATAACAACTAGTAAAAGAAACTAGTCGTCTTCGAAGAATATCAAAAGAAACCAAAGATATCACAAGAAAGAAAATTATCTTACTACCTTAAGCTATGAACTAGTTAGGGTTGCAAGATAAATCTTCAAAGTAAAGTTCACAAAGGTTCAAAAGAACTCACAATAATAATATTAATCTTCAATGTCCTCTACAATGGAAGGCAAGCCCCCCTTTAAATAGTAGTAAAGAAGGAGCTAGTCAAAACTTTAATAAATGAGAATTATATTCCCTAGAAGCATAGAAGACTACCCACACTAAGACCAATGTATTCAACATACACATAGACCAATGCAAGTCAACATAGATTAAAACAACTATTAAATATATATTCTAGAAACTATTTTTGGGTTTATTTGGGCTGCTGAAAATTCCTCTCTTTTGGGGCATATTTGGGCCTCATTCCATCTCCTCTTGGACTTTAATTTGGGCCTCAAAATAGTTGTAAGACTTGGCCCAAAGATCCTCCTTGTGCTGGAGCTCTTCTTCTATTATAAGACACTTTTCAATTGTCAATTGAAGCCCATTAAGCTTGTCTTGAAATTTCTTTGTTTGAGACCTTGTCATGGGCCTTCTTGGAGCTTCTAAAGCTTCATCCTTCTCCTTTAATGATGTTGAGCTGCCATGAATGCTATCGCCGGGATCATTTTGGCACCTAATGTGGAAGTTAGCATTTTGGAAGAAATTTCATAAGTTTGGGTTGAAGTGCATTTCAGTGTTATCGTTGTCCGTTTGGGATTCCGAGTCTGGGAGTAGCTTCGTATGTTGATTCTTTTGTTGGGAGCGCGATCGGAAGTGAATTCGGAGGTCCGTGGGTCATTTTGGAGTCATTTGGCTAAATATAGAAATTTGAAGGTTTATGAGAAGTTTGACCGGAAGTGGACTTTCTGATACCGGGGTCGGAATCCGATTCCGAAAGCTGGAGTAGGTCCATAATGTCGAATATGACTTGTGTGCGAAATTTGAAGTCAATCGGACGCAATTCGATAGGTTTAAACATCGAAAATAGAAGTTTGAAATTCTAAAGTTCATAAAGCTTGGATTGGAGGTCAATTCTTGGTTTTAGCGTTGTTTGATATGATTTGAGTCCTTAAGCAAGTCTGTAATGTCTTTTGGGACTGGTTGGTATGATTGGTTGGGGTCCCGGGGGCCTCGGGTGGATTCCGGGTGGTTAACAGATCGAAAATGGAATTTTGAGAAGTGCTGAAGCTGCTGCTTTTGTCATAACCGCACCTACAGTTAGTGGACCGCAGGTGCGAGACCGCAGAACTGATCAATCTATCACAGAAGCGGCCCAAGGCCAGGCAGCCCAAGACCACAGATGCGGTCCTAAATCCGTAGAAGCGCAACTGCAGAAGCGGTCTTCTTTCTGCAGAAGCGCTGGTCGCAGGTGCGGCCCAGGACCGCACATGCGGAAATCGCAGAAGGCAGCGGCCTTCAATTATTCGGGCTCTAGGCCATTTTGGTTCACTTCCACTCATTTCTTGGTCGTTTTGGAGCTCTTGGAGGGGTGATTCCGCCTAGCATTTGTGAGGTAAGGTATTTCTAATTAATGTGAGTTTAATACTTGAGTTTTGGGTAGATTAACACATAAAAATTTGTGAAAATCATGGGAATAGAGTAAAACCTAGGGTTTTGTTAAAAACAAGATTAAACCATGAAATTTGTTGTAGAATGAAGTAGAAATCGTATATTCTTGATCCTTAAGTGATAAAGAACAACGTCCTTCGAAAAATTTAGGAATCCGGGCACGTGGGCCCGGGGTCGGATCTTAGGAAAATTGTGTTTAAGGGTGGGAAATTGCTTAAATAGTTAGAATATGATCTTGTAAGCTTATAATGACTAGTTCCAACCTCGTTTATCTAGTTTTGAATAGTTCAGCTCCAATTTGAGGGTTCGGGCTCATTCTTGGTATTGGAAGTGCACATTGGAGCGAGGTGAGTCTCCTTTCTAACCTTGTAAAAGGGAATTGTCCCCATAGCTGAAATAATTAAATATATGCTTCTAATTGTGGGGGCTACGTACGCACGAGGTGACGAGAGTCCGTGCGTAGCTACTATTATGTTTAAGTTTTGGTAGTCTAGGACCCAAAAGCATGCTATACTTGGATTATTTGTAATCTTATTGATAGTTCGAATTTGCTTAAATCTGATCGAATAAGTAAATAAATTTCTAAAAAAGATTTAAAACTTCATTTTCTTAAAGTAGTTGAAAGAGAATTGGTTTTTCTTTGGTATAATTGTTTCCTTGATGACTTC
>NW_017679116.1:12749-18296 GCF_001879085.1 Nicotiana attenuata
GTGTCCGGCGCCATCACGACCCTTAGTGGATTTTGGGTCGTGACAACATTGTTAAGAGCATTAGGTTCCTAGGGTCTCACGAGTCATGAGCAAGTCTAGTAGAGTCTCGCGGATCGGTACGGAGACGTCTGTACTTATCCTTGGGAGGCTGCAGGACTATTAGGAGTACCTCCCTTCTTGATTCCTCATCAGGCGATTTGATCCATGGAGTCTTATGCCTTTAATTCTTTCTTATTCAATCTTGTGCGACGCGAACCGCTTCTTATAAATCGAGGATTGAAGAATTGTAACGGTACTGTCGATGTAGTGCGGGGTGTTTTTTCCTGCATAGTTGTCTGAGCTATTATCGTCGCCTTGTGGTAGGTTATTCTGTCGTTTCAGCTCAGTAGCGGTACTTCTGAGAGCTCTGAGGCTAGGCACCAGTTGCCATGATGCTATAAACTATTGTTCCGCAATATTGATATGATGGTAGGACGTTTGCCTACGTGTCGGGGCAGTGAATGACTTGAAGGGAGGTTTACTCATTGCATAATCTAGAGATTTAGTATTTTATTCCCGGCAGGGGAAAGGCAATCGGACTAAGAATGGTCAGATGTGGGTTGGTGGAGTAATGAGACTTGGAGTAAGGAAGGACATGTGGGGAGTGTCAGGCGGTAGTTAACAATTTCTAGAAGGTCAGGTATAAGAAGCAAAGGTCGAGTAGTCGACTAAAGAGGTGAGTTTCGCCAAAGTGGGAGAGTTTGGAGTGATTTGGGAAATTTTAGTGATTGATAATTTGGGCCTACGGATTAATTTGAAGTATGGGCTATTGTGCGGCAGGAGATTTGATATAACGAAATGGAGCTGCTTGAAATGAAGGAGGATACAACCTAACTTTGAGGCGGAAGGATGTTTCCGCGCACTTAATTGATGTCCACGAAGGGTGAATGGACTTGTACAGCTGGAGAGTGAGCTTGGATTCAGGAGGGCCCATTAATGTCATGGTGATTGCACCCCGCGTAGCATCATTGGAAGACGTCGGCATGTAGATTCCACAGGCGGGATATCTCCGGTGAGCAGGTCGGCGGTCGCATGGTTGGCGAGACTTCTGCAAGGGGTTCTTTTGGCCATACAGCAAGGAGATCAGTCGTGTAAACATGGTTGATGATTCACAGTATAACAAGAGGATTTTACAAAAAGATTTCGAGAATTTTGGCTATTGATTGCGCAAGGTTATGTCAACAAGAGATAAAGGATCCCGGTGAATTCCAGAATTTGTGTAATAATGGCTTCAAGCTAAGTGGGAGAGTCCCACCGCCTATGATTAAGGATTTCCCGGTTAACTACTTGCGAGGTTTCTGATTATTAGCATGTTGATGGGTTATTTTAGCTACAGGAAAAGAACATAAGTGTTAATTCGAGTGGAGAAAATGTTAGAGGCGTGCTAAGGTTGGCCTTGTTGGTCATGTTCAGACTTGGGGAAGGATTCAAGATTTATGCCTTGTATAGATATGGGTTTCCAGGGAAGTGATTCTGCCGGGTGTTTCGCCGAGAGGGTATTCATGTGCTAGAAGATTTATGGAATTGATTATAGTCGAAGCCGAGTCAAAACGGGTGGCTCTCAGCAACAGTCCTAGTGGATTCAAGGGGCAAAGCATAGTGCCTAGTGATTTCGAGCCTATACGTACGATTGAGAATCAAGCTTGGTAGCAGCTTATGGGAAAAGGCATAAAATGTTCTATGATGTTTTGGGTTGCAGTGTAGCCCTTGGGAGATAAGGAATGGTTCGTGGGGTTTGAGACAGCATGGTCTCGTGATTCAAGGTCACTCGGGATGAGTGCGGGTAGAGTATGCTATGTGTTGGATGGAGTTATTATTATTTCTAAGGCAATCAAGGATAAATGGGAAGAAGATAGATGGATTAGCCATAGTTGAATTGGCATATTGGGTGCAGTGATCAGTTCCTTCAGCGCAATCGAGTTATGCAAGTGATTTGTGGCAGTACACGTGAGGCTTGTCGGCTGCCGTAATTGATGTTATTCAGAAGTATTCTACTGCTATGGCCTGCTATGCGTAGGCAGACTCCGGAAGGGCTGTGGTAGCTTAGACCACTACTCAGAGATTTGCATACTCTACGGTTATGTGGATTCACCTGTGTGTCGCTATGGTTCTCTTGAAGAGAGATAAGTGAAGAGTTTTATATGATGAAGTGTTGATCCATTTGTGGTTACGGATCTATGATGAAAGATCATGTTCTATCATGTAATGGCATGATGGGTGCAGTGAGTGGTATGGATTCGAAGAGAGGATCAAGGTTGCAGTTGGGTGATGACAAGGAAGTCACGAGCTCGGATGAGCAGGGAAGCAGTCTCGATGTTTAAAGTAAGATGGTAGTGTCTTCAGCATCACTTGAGATTGGTGTTTTGTTAAAAGGCTTTGCATCCTGGTTATGTATTCTTGATCGCTTTTCAGCGTTAGTGCGGTCGGTTGTATGGAGGTGCAGACCTGTTATCTGTGATGGAAGATTGTGGGAGCGTGCCCTACGGGAAGGTTGTATAAGTGTGGCATGTAGTCACTTGATTGATTGAAGAGTTAAACCAAGTATGAAGATTGCGGTGATATCGTTGATTCGGAATTGATGCCTGAAGGGCACTTGATTTATTGAGCTGTAGATCGTGGATGATTACTCAGGTTATGATGGTTGTTCTTATGTGTTATGAGCGAAAGAAGAGTTATTATGGACCTTTAAAAGGTTATTAGCCTAGTTCAGTGCGATCAGAATCGGCAAGAGGTCTGTGGATGGATTCAAATGTGAATATGGGCTCTATATCAAGCCAGGTGTGTTCATTTTAATAATGCGCTCCCTATGGAAGAGTAGTCAGGATGTTATTTCGTCGTCAGTTATTTCATGTAATGATATATTGCGCCGTGTGAGTTGTGAGACGGCTTGGTGAATCGCTTATGTGTTGAGGTTCTGCGTAGAGATGATGTTATACGAGCAAAATGGCTCTTGGGATTCAGATCGTATATCGCAGCTCAGTTGTGCTTGAGTTTTGTAGCTTATAGCGCTATATGTCCCCTCAGGGGTGGTACTATGCACTTAGTGTGCTTATGACTGATATTCGGTATTTTGTTGTAATGAGCAATTTTGCTCGATGTGCATCTCCTTAGGTTAGTGTTATGTTATTTGGATCGGGTTGCGCGCCGCAACAGTGTGACGTTGAGTACAATTCCCTATATCTATTTTTATGTGTTTCGTTTCCTATTTTTCTAAGTAAAACTCATATTAGTTGTGGGCCTACATCGCATGTATGATTCACGAGCGGGGAAATTTGATTTCCTGTTCAGAATTCATTTTCCTTTTATATCACGTTCGAATTGGTAGCCTATTGGCACGTTGGGGCATCATACATTGCTTTTGACCATGTTCGGGGAGGCGTATTGCCTGAGCAGTTCGGACTGGGTGAGACGAGGTCATTGGACTTAGGATCAGTGCAATCTGAACATATGAGGTATACTAAAGAGTAAACACCATTATTTGGTTCAGAATGAGGTGATGGTTCTTGTCAGGAGTATGGACTCAAAGATTTGTTGATTCGGCAGTTGGTTATGAATTTCCACATATCTCTTCCGTCATGGCGGTATTGTAAGAATTAGAGCAAGACCTATGTAGGTCATGAGGTGCAATGGGAGCATTGGATTCATGGAGTTTTGATTTATTTGATCAGAAAATGTTATTGGGATCCTGTGAGTAAAGTGGTGCAGGTTGTAAATTCAGCTAAGGTATGCAGTCATGTTTTGGTGCTGCGTGTAGTTGTTGATACGGTGAGCGCATGTTAGAACAGGTCTGGCAGAGAATTCCGAGTGTTGGAATTGGGCTCTAAGGCTTATTTGCTTAAGTGAAAAGGGATATCTTTAGATTGATCGAGCTAGGGTGCTCAGCTGAGTTGTGGTAGCACGGGTAGGTGCTCGAGATGTTAAACAACAATTCCAGACAACCCCAGCACAGTTTCTGTAACACCCCGCAAATTCGGCTTAGGTATGAATAAGTTAAAGGAGTAGTAAGGATATATTTTGAGCATGTGAAGTCCCATCGAGATGATTATGGGTGAAAATAGTTGTTTAAAAATCAAGATGGAAAGTGAGGTGCATAAGATTTGACAAAATCGACTAAGTTTGCAGAAGGTCTGTATTCCATCAGTGTTTATGGGGTGCATCAGTGACTATTGATGATGAGGGCGTGTTGAGGATGCATGGCCGGATTTGCCTGCCCAATGTGGATGGGCTTCGGGAGTTGATATTAGAGGAGGCCCACAACTCGCGGTATTTCATTCATCCGGGTGCCGCGAAGATGTATCAGGATTTGAGGCAGCACTACTGGTGGAGGAGAATGAATAAAGACATTGTGGGTTATGTAGCTTGGTGTCTCAATTGTCAGCAGGTGAAATATGAGCATCAGAGACCGGGTGGTGTACTTCAGCGGATGGATATTCCAGAGTGGAAGTGGGAGAGGATTACAATGGATTTTGTGAGTGGTCTCCCTCGGACCTCGAGGAAGTTTGATTCGAGTTGGGTGATTGTGGATCGGCTGACCAAGTCCGCGCACTTCATTTCGGTGTGTACTACCTATTCTTCAGAGCGGCTGGCAGGGATTTTCATCCGGGAGATTGTTCGGTTGCATGGGGTCCCAGTTTCTATTATCTCGGATAGAGGTACTCAGTTCACTTCCCAGTTTTGGAGGACTTTTCAGCGGGAGGTGGGTACACAGGTGGAGTTGAGCACAGCATTTCATCCTCAGATGGACGGGCAGTCCGAGCGCACTATTCAGATATTGGAGGACATGTTGCGTGCTTGTGTTATTGATTTTGGAGGTTCTTGGGCTGAGTTCTTGCCACTTGCAGAGTTTGCTTACAACAACAGCTACCGATCCAGTATTCAGATGGCACCGTATGAGGCGTTATATGGGAGACGGTGTAGATCTCCGGTTGGTTGGTTTGAGCCCGGCGAGGCTAGACTATTGGGGACCGAGTTGGTCCAGGATGCCTTAGAGAAGGTGAAAGTGATCCAGGAGAGACTTCGTACAGCTCAGTCGCGTCAGAAGAGTTATGCGGACCGGAAGGTTCGAGATGTATCTTATATGGTGGGCGAGAAGGTCTTGTTGAAGGTTTTGCCCATGAAGGGCGTTATGCGGTTTGGAAAGAAAGGAAAGCTGAGTCAGCGGTTCATTGGGCCTTTTGAGGTACTTAGGAGGATTAGGGAGGTGGCCTATATGCTTGCTTTGCCACCCAACTTATCGGGGGTTTATCCGGTATTCCATGTTTCCATGCTCCGGAAGTATGTTGGGGACCCGTCTCATGTGTTAGACTCCAGCACGGTTCAGTTGGATGATGATTTGACCTATGATGTGGAGCCAGTGGCTATTTTGGGTCGTCAGGTTCGGAAGTTGAGATCAAAGGATATAGCTTCGGTGAAGGTGCAGTGGAGAGGTCGGCCCGTGGATGAGGCTACCTGGGAGACCGAGCAGGAGATGCGGAGCAAATATCCTCACCGTATTTGAGACTTCAGGTA
>NW_017679117.1:0-3576 GCF_001879085.1 Nicotiana attenuata
AGAGTATAGATCCATCAAATATTCTACAGCAGCGTAAACGAAACTAAGCAAATACAAAAAAAAATATAAATCACATGAGTGGAAAGATGTTAACCAAGTGGGATTCAATAATAAAGCCTATAGAAGATTAAACATTTCAAAAAGATAAATCTAATTCATACGAAAGTAATATATTCAATATATTGTAGGTTGCTACTCCTAATCGCTAAATTTTGTACCATACCAATTATTCGGTACGGTTCGATATTAATAAAAAAACCTACCCTAATTATCGGTACACTGATAGATTTATATAAAAACCTACGGTTTTATTAAAATAAACCTAAAAATCGGTTTGGTACGGTATGGTTCGGTCGGTTTAGTCGGTTTTTAAATATCCATTGACACCCCTATGTAGGAGGTCACATGTTCGTTTGGTCAGTTGTTCCATTGTACTTCAAAAATTTGGGCATACGAAACTTCTTCGGGATTGGTTTTGGGGCTGCGCTCGGAGGGACAGGCTTTTGGACAAATTTCTTGGAATCCAGGCCTTTCAGTATCGGAGGTGCTCCTGAGATCTGATCAACCTGGAGTTATAGGTCTCTACTTTTTTGTCGTTGGCTTCGATCTTCTTTTCCCCCGATTCCACCCGCTTCGTCAGTTCTTCGAGCATCTTTATTATTTCGGGGCTGGCCCCGACTTCAACTTCACCCAGCCTTTCCAAGGTTCGATTATTTCTTCGGGTGTTCTCTCGGGATAGTTCGGGCTCGACTCTACTAGAGCGTGGCTTTGGTTCTGTAATTGGGCTATTGCCACCTGTTGAGCTTGTAGCATTTCAAAAATCACCCGTAAATTGATCCCATCGCCTTCACCATCGTATGTACCCTGGCTCCTCCACGAACGCCGTTTTCTAGGTCGGTGGGCAAGTTAGCTTCGATGGCCACATGGGAGTTGGTGTCGATAGGGTCTGCGACCGGGGCTCCATTGGGGTCAACAGGGGGTCCTTGTTGTTGGGCACTATATTGTTGTTCTCGCCATGGTGGTCAGACTCAACATCAACGTTCAAGTGAGCAGATTGAGAGTTTGACATTCTTAAATTTATGTGAAATTAAAATCCCAAAGAACAAGAGTAAAGAATGCGTTATGGAAATTTGTACCAAATTGCCATTATTATCCTTAGTCCTACGGTTGGCGCCAAAATGTTTACCCTAAAAAGGATAATAATTAAATTTGTATGTGGTTTTAAGGATACACGGATCAATTCAATACAAATGATAAGCAGCATTAGATTAAACAGATAAAGGGCGTAATAAATTGTCAAACCAATTATGGGGAGTGAACCCGGACTCACTAACAGCTTTAATGTAATGCCTGCCTTCGATCCTGGGCTCGTAATAATAAAGAATTGACGAGCAAAAGTAAGAACTTTGAATAACAAAGAAAATAAGAATATATTGACTTGGTATACGTGTTACAATAGTTCTCTAATGAATAGTTAGACTCCCCTTTATATAGTAGGGGAATTTTACCCTAAGCACAATTTCATAAAAGGTAAAAATCTTCCGTTTTACTAATCACTGATTTTCTGCCAATACGTGCCGAGGTTCACGCCGTGACATCAGGCCGGGTACGGATATCACGACCCTTTGTTAGTCATGCTCGATTATGTGGTAATGCTCTCCGAAGTTCTGGATTCGAATCGGTCTGGGGGACGTGGCCCCGATTCCTCCGAGGGCAGGTGTTTTGGCAGGACCGCGACTCGAGGGACTCCTTGCTCCGATTCTGGTTTCTTACGGTCACGTCTCTGCTCTGTTTACTTCATCGAAAATCGAGATGTTCCACGGGCTCGGTCTCACCCGTATACAAGTATGTTGTCAAGTTTCTTCTTATAGTGACTATCTTATTTAAAAAGAAACTTGTTTTGTTCGTGTTACCAGGTAATCTAAAGAGATAAAAGTAGAATCATGATATGAAGAATTGAAAGATGTATGTTGATCTTTATCTTAAAATTAGAGCCGTTAAAATGGGCTTGGCCCGTGAGGCCAGTCCAACCCAGCCCGCTACTTCGATAGGGTTGGGCTAGAATTTTTTGAGCCCATTTAATTTTGAGGCTTATAAGCCCGTCCCAAGTCAGCCCACTGGCTCTTGAGGCTTGACTGAGGCAAGACCTGGGCTGGCCCGTGGGCCAAATATTAATTAAATTCAAATTAATTAACTATTAAATATTTAATATTTAAAAAAAATAAAAATTAAAAAAATTATTAACTATAATCCCCATTCCCCAACCCTAGATTGTTCATTTATCCTTCCATATCAACTAAAATTTTGATTTTTGACATGCATGTAATATGACAAAATTAGTTTTTCTTTTGCTTAATTAATAACGAACTCGAAAATATTTTGGTGGCCAATAATAATCTTTTTCAAAAGAAAATATTACTTTAAGTAGCCAATGATTAGTTTGGATCACTTTAATATATTATTAATATTTAAACTGCTCTTTAGTATAGAAAAAGATCAATTTTAAATACACACACAAAAAAATTGACCACTAGCGAACTTCAGGAATTTTAAAAAAATTATGGACTATAATGATAAAATCAGCAAATGATGTTAATCCTAAATTAAAAAACCTCAGCATGTAAACTTATTGAAGCAATCCCTGAAAATGAGGAACATGAAAGAAAAGTATTAAGAAAATATTCATGTAACTTTAAAAAAGAAGAGCTAGAGATATAGAGAATTTGCATTTCAATTACGAGATTCCTCGTTAAATATCAAGTTTATGCTCTAAGCAAACAGAAGTTGTTTACATGATTAATCAACTATATCACGAAAAAATATTTAAAGATTTAAAGAAAAAAATTTCTAAAAAAAATTGAAGGGACACTCGCCCTAGCCCGCGGCCCTTTTAAGGCTGGGTTGGGCTGGCCATTTTAAAACCCATTCAAATGACGGCCGACCCATCCTAGCCTACCACATTTAAAAGCCCACGAGGCTGGGCTGGTCCATTTTGACAGTTCTACTTAAAATGAAATAAAACCGTGATTTCATCAATATAATATATTTTCTCATTTTTTTAATCACATGTAGCAAGCCATATGGTGGTAATTGTTTTCGACTATAAATTTCTTCATTGTTTGTTTCCTGTTTACAGCTGTTTGGATGATTATTACTGGTTGTATTGTATCGTATTGTTACTTTAAGGCAAAATACCTTATCACCCCCCTAAACTTGTCACGGATTATTAGTTACAGCCTTAAACTATTTGTGGTCTTAATTACCCCCCTCAACTAGGCCTTTTGAGAGCCATTACCCCCCTGGACGCTGATGTAGCAAATTGTGTGGGTGCACTCGCCTGCCACGTGGATTTTTCTGTATATGTGGCATTTTTTTGAAAAATAAAATATATTTTTAGCTTTTTAAGTATGTTACATTTTAGATAATTTTTTTCGAATACAATTTATAATAAAACTTGGATAGAACTACATTAGGCTAAAAAAATTTATTTGGCTAGAAATAATAAAGTTTTAGTTAATCTTTTTTTGAATTTGACCTGAAAATAAAGATTTATACACTTGAAATAAATAGTCAAGG
>NW_017679117.1:12207-13481 GCF_001879085.1 Nicotiana attenuata
CAGCCCAGACCAGTCCTTTTTTACCCAGAAGTTCCCACTATGCCAACTTCAGATCAAACACAACAACAATCTCCACCAATTCAAGCCAATTATGGTACTCCAATTTCACTCCAACTTAGAGAAAGAATGAATAGTATGCCTACATCTAAATATCTTTTGTTGGGTGTTTCTTCATTTCAAGGGATATAATTAATTTAAAAAGTAATAATATTCCAATCGGTGGAAGGAAAAATAACATAGTAATGTGCTTATGAGCTAAAACCAAGCGAACTAAATGACTAGACTATGATAGCATGTGCAAATATATGCGAAAAAACTTCACCTACTTAGCAATAGATAAAATAGTGATAATCAATGCTTGGATTTAAGAAGGAAAATACATATATATATCCTCATGTTCAGCAGTTAAAATGGGCAGTCACAGAACAAATTATTTGAAAGAGCAGCATTGTTTCTATGCACCTCTAATTCCAAATAAAATAGGGAATAGGCAGAGTAGCTGATGAATAATCTTACCAAATATATTAACACTACCCGTCAATTACGGAAGGGTCTTTTCCATTGCTGGCTAAATCTGAAGAAAAAAAATTAAAATAATTAGTCGTGCGATAAATATAAGCATATCAACAACACTTATATACAACAAATATAGTAACAATATTATTACCTTGTTCAAGCTGCTCGATTTTATCAAGATCTTCCTCAACACTAATGGGTTGTTTTAATTTTTCATTTCGAAGCCAATCTTGAAGACACGCTAGAGCTTGCTCCTGTGAATTCATTTCAGAAGCAGAAAATTAAAACTTGGAAAATGTCACAATTTACTACTGGCTTCTTCCTACTGTAAACATATCCGTTTAACAAAATCGGCAAATTCAACAACAAATAGTGAGAAAAAACTGTAAATTGAAAAGAAAAAAATGACTAGCAAACTTCTAATAATGTTGATTTTGATGGGAATCATAAGTAAGAGTACCTGGATAAGAAGATAAGAAGCCGCGAGAGGGAGAGACGAGACGGCGAGTGGGAGACCGGTGGCTGGTGGAAGTTGACGACGACGAGGACTGGTGGCCGGTGGGCGGTGGCTGCTGGTTTAGGCGTTAGGGTTTCTATGATTTTGTCTTTTGATTATTTAGGAATTAGGAATGCGTTAGTTTTAGTCTTAGAGAATAGATAGACAATAGACTATAGAGACAGAACAGAAACGGGTTTGTTTTTTATTATTCAAGTTCAAGGGTTTTTGTTTTTTTATATTTAATATATATAAATAAAAA
>NW_017679117.1:16305-18295 GCF_001879085.1 Nicotiana attenuata
TATTTGACCAATTTCCGACCGAAATCAGTCGGAAATTTAATTTTTTTTGCTGATATAAGTATTAAATATTGTTTATTTAAAACTTCTTTATTATTTATACACACAAGTATTATTAAATTTATTTAATTTCTATAAAAACATTTTTCCGACCGAATTCGGTCGAAAATATTGAATTATAATTATTTCGGTTGGTTAATTAAATATATATAATTTTTATCTTGTGTGGGAAACAAAAAATTCAAAATTTTCGATCGATTTCGGTCGAAAATTTGGAAAATTTTAATAAATAATTATTTTAATACATTATATACAAGCTTGACCAATTTCCGACCGTGTTCGGTCGGAAATTTGGTAAATTTATTAAATAATTATTTTTGTACATAATTTTTGTTGTCAGGCAATTTTTGTTGACTTTTGCGACCAAATACTCTTATTTCTGACCGATTTAGGTCGGAAAGCCTTGGACGGAAACCATCTGATTTCTAGTAGTGATATTTTATCAAAAAGAGAGTAATAGACTATGACATTAAGCTAAGTGAGAAGCTAAAAAAATCATCTCAACAATGAAATAATACTAAATGATGGAAAATGTAATGATAAAAACTATGGAGCAAAAATGTTATTTGATGACTGTATAACTCGTTTCCTTTAATTTCATATTATTTTGATTATTCGTTACATTGTACTGAAAAACAAGATGATAGTTAAAATTTTATTAAAGCAACATGCTCAAACAAAGCAGCTTATGATTTAATATGATTAATATTCTTTAATATTATCTACATATCGTACGTGTACTAATATTGGTGATCTCTAATGAGAGTGACTTATAAATATTGGACCACCAAAAAATATGGTGTGGTTTGATGAATAGAACCTTCCACAATCAATTAAAAAATATTAGTATTTGTTAGTAGTCAATCAATCCCAAGCTCTTCAACCAAGGAAGCACCTCGGACAAACCTTCTTTCAAGCTTCTGGGGTTGTAATCCAACTCTGCTTTTGCCTTCCCACAAGAGTAAGCCCACTGATGTCTAGCCGCGGAAACAATCTGTTCAAGATGATGTTTAACGAGGTGATAAGAATTAAGGTCTAATGCTAAGAAAACAATTTTTCACACTTAGAACCAAATAAGAAGGCGCTACTATCCATCTCAGAGTAACAGGTCTGAAGTAATTTAAGCCGGGGCAGTGGACAAGAACCTTAAAGAAAAAAAGACTAAGACTCAATGTTCTGTCATTGTGACATTAATGTATTAAACCAAAAGTCACCACCGTTTGATCTCAAATCTACATACAACTTAAGACATACTTACATAAAGAAAAACCAGTATAACAAATGAAAGCATGAAATGTCAATCAGTTCTTACCGGAGGACTGATTAGAGGAAGCTTTCCTGTTAATTTGGAGAAAAGAACTGATATCCAGCCGTAAGCTTCAATAATAAGTAGGGGGATTTCCAAATGAAGGCCTTCTTGTCTGAGTGATCATGGCAGCTATGTCGAAAACTTGCTTAAATGACGCATTCTCCCCAGTAAGAAGATACCCAAGATTTCAATGGCAATGAAAAAACCAGAAGAATTTTGCACCAACCACTCTTTCCAGTTACTTCATCTCCACCACCAAATTTAGAAATATCTCCACCTATTGACCCTATTTTCCCCAGCCCAGACCAGTCCTTTTTCCCAGAAGTTCCCACTATGCCAACTTCAGATCAAACACAACAACAATCTCCACCAATTCAAGCCAATTATGGTACTCCAATTTCACTCCAACTTAGAGAAAGAATGAATAGTATGCCTACATCTAAATATCTTTTGTTGGGTGTTTCTTCATTTCAAGGGATATAATTAATTTAAAAAGTAATAATATTCCAATCGGTGGAAGGAAAAATAACATAGTAATGTGCTTATGAGCTAAAACCAAGCGAACTAAATGACTAGACTATGATAGCATGTGCAAATATATGCGAAAAAACTTCACCTACTTAG
>NW_017679118.1:0-4998 GCF_001879085.1 Nicotiana attenuata
ACATGGCACCGTATCCTAGACCTCAAGGGTACAACAATCAGCAGCAAGGGTACCACCCACCTCAGCAACAGCAGGGTGGAAGACAGGAAGACGGGTTTGCAAGGCTTGAAGCAATGATGCAGCAGGTTATTGGGTCCAATGCTAAAATAAATGAAAGGGTGGATGCACATGATGCAGCTATCAAGAATATTTAGGTACAAGTGGGCCAGATTTCAATGTCACTTAACAATCGTCCTCAAGGGACATTACCTGCAGATACCCAAATCAATCCAAAAGATCAAGGCCCAAAGCAGCTGATGGCGGTGAGTCTACGAAATGGTAGGGATCTAGATGTTGAACAAGAGAGAGCTCGAGAAAACATACAGGCTGAGACACTAATTCCAGTGCCCATTGAGCTGGATGACTCTACGGGATTGACAGAGGTAACAGTTCAGCCTGCTCCTGAAGAAACGAATAGGCAGCACGAGACTGAGACAGTAGTTGAGCCAGTAATTGAGACAGCAGCGGAACCAATAGTTGAGACAGTAGCTGAGAAGGAGAAACCTCAAGTGATTGGGAAGAAAAGACCTCCTGCACCATTCCCGCAAAGGTTGGCCAAGCATCAAAAGGAGGAGCAGTACAAAAAGTTCCTAGAGATGCTCAAACAAATCCAGATAAACATTCCACTGATTGAAGCTCTAAAGGAGATGCCAGGATATGCTAAAATGATGAAGGACTTGATGTCTCGGAAGTTTGACTTTCAAGACTTATCGACTGTGACCCTTACTCAGACATGTAGTGCAGTAGTATCTAGACCTGTTGCTGAAAAGCTATCTGATCCAGGTAGTTTTACAATTCCATGCACCATTGGGAACTATGCATTTGCTAAGGCACTTTGTGATTTAGGGGCCAGCATTAATCTCATGCCCCTGGTCATTTATAAGAGGTTAGGCATTGGCAGAGCTCGACCTACTTCTATGTTATTGCAGCTGGCTGACAGGACTGTTAAGCGTCCATTTGGGATTCTTGATGATGTGCTTATTCAGGTGGGGAAATTCGTGTTCCCTGCAGATTTTGTAATCTTGGATTGCAAAGTGGATGAAGAAATTCCTGTAATTCTAGGACGACCCTTCTTGGCCACAGGGAGAGCTTTGATAGATTGCGAGACTGGGGAGCTTAAGATGAGGCTCAATGATGAGGAAATTATATTCAATGTGCAGAAATCGATGAGGCGACCAAGTGAGTTCGCAAATTGTTCCCTTGTTGATGCAGTGGATGTAATTGTAGAGGCTGATGACGAGGCGTTAACGGTTGAGGATCCCCTTGCTGCATGCTTGGCAAATTTGGAGGAAGTGAATGGTGAGGATTTGGCGGAATGGGTGTTCGCACTGGAAGGTAAAGGGTTCTGGGAGAGAAATCTGGAGTTTGAGCCCTTGCACTTAGAAAAGAGAGAGACCCCTCCAGCTAAACCATCCATCGAGGAACCCCCTAAGCTGGAATTGAAGCCTTTGCCAACCCACCTCAGGTATGAATTTCTGGGGCCTGACTCCACATTGCCTGTTATTATCTCATCTGGTTTGTTAGATGTGCAGGTTCAACAGCTTTTACAGGTACTCAGGGAGTGCAAAACTGCCATTGGGTGGACCATGGCAGACATCAAGGGGATCAGCCCCGCCTACTGCATGCACAAGATTCTGCTGGAAGAGGGGCACAAACCTTCCAGGGAACATCAGAGACGGCTAAACCCGAATATGAAGGAAGTGGTGAAGAAGGAAGTGATAAAATGGTTGGATGCGGGAATCATTTTCCCAATTTCTGACAGTAGCTGGGTTAGCCCAGTTCAATGTGTGCCTAAAAAGGGTGGCGTGACGGTGGTAAAGAATTACAACAATGAACTTATATCAACAAGAACCGTCACAGGCTGGAGACTGCATGGATTATAGAAAGTTGAATCTAGCCACCAGAAAAGACCACTTCCCACTTCCCTTCATTGATCAAATGCTGGATAGATTGGCAGGGAGGTCACACTTTTGCTTCTTGGATGGATACTCAGGGTACAATCAGATCTCCATTGCCCCTGAGGATAGAGAAAAGACCCCATTCACATGCCCGTACGGAATTTATGCCTTCAGGAGGATGCCCTTTGGTCTATGCAATGCACCCTCCACATTCCAACGGTGCATGATGGCCATATTTACTGACATGGTAAAAGATATAATGGAGGTGTTCATGGATGACTTCTCAGTGGTGGGGAACTCATTTGAGGACTGCCTAGTGAATTTGACGCGTGTGCTGAAACGGTGCATTGAGACTAACTTGGTTCTGAATTGGGAAAAGTGTTATTTCATGGTACAAGAAGGCATAGTCTTGGGGCACCGGGTGTCAAGCAAAGGAATAGAGGTTGATAGAGCAAAGGTTGATGTTATAGCAAAGCTGCCGCCGCCAACTTCAGTCAAAGCCATAAGAAGCTTTCTTGGACATGCCGGATTCTACCGGAGGTTCATTAAGGACTTCTCCAAAATTGCCAACCCTCTCTGTAAGTTATTAGAGAAAGATCACCCCTTTGTATTTTCTGATGAATGCAGGGTAGCTTTTGAGGTGTTGAAGCAAAGGTTGGTCACAGCACCCATAATCGTTGCCCCTGACTGGGAGCAACCGTTCGAATTGATGTGTGATGCCAGTGACTATGCGGCGGGGGCAGTGCTGGGCCAGCGGAAGGACAAACTGATGCACCCAATCTACTATGCTAGTAGGACGCTGAGTGGAGCCCAGTTGAACTACACAGTGACAGAGAAGGAGATGCTGGCTGTGGTATTTGCTTTTGACAAGTTTCGGTCCTATCTAATAGGATCCAAGGTAATCGTATACTCTGACCATGCAGCTCTAATAGAAAAGAAGGACTCTAAGCCACGCCTGATTCGTTGGGTGTTGCTACTGCAAGAGTTCGATCTTGAAATTCGTGACCGCAAGGGCACTGAAAATCAAGTCGCTGATCACCTATCACGACTTGAAGGAGCTGAAAATGTAGTGGAAATGGAGGAAATTCTGGAAACTTTTCCAGATGAGCAGCTGCTCGTTACCACTCATCAGGAAGCGCCTTGGTATGCAGACTATGCTAATTACCTCACGACCTGTCATCGGTCCAGAGGAAGAGATTCTTTCGCGAAAGCCAATGGTATTACTGGAATGAGCCCTACTTGTTTAGAATATGCCTTGATAACATGATCCGGAGATGCGTCCCCGAGATCGAACAATCTTCTGTGTTGCAGGCTTGTCACGCTTCAGCGTATGGCGGTCACTTTGGAGGCATCAGGACGGCAGCTAAGGTGCTAGAGGCTGGATTTTTCTGGCCAACGGTATTTAAGGATGCTCACTCATGGGTCAAGAGCTGCAATGAATGTCAACGCTCCGGGAACATTTCCCGGCGTCATGAGATGCCCATGAACCCAGTTCAAGAAGTGGAAGTGTTTGATGTTTGGGGGATAGATTTCATGGGTCCCTTCATTAGCTCCTATGGCAATAAATACATTCTTGTTGCTGTAGATTACGTGTACAAGTGGGTGGAAGCTGCTGCATTACCTACCAATGATGCTAAGGTGGTAGTCGGGTTTCTAAAGAAGAACATATTCACCCGCTTTGGGACACCACGTGCAATTATCAGTGATGGAGGAACTCATTTCTGTAACCGAGCCTTCGAGAAGTTGTTGGCTAAATATGATGTGCGCCACAAGGTGGCTACTCCGTACCACCCACAGACCAGTGGACAAGTTGAGGTGTCCAACAGAGAGATCAAGAGCGTACTGGCAAAAACTGTAAATGCTACAAGAACTGACTGGGCAAGGAAGCTGGATGATGCACTATGGGCCTACAGGACAGCATTCAAGACACCAATTGGTATGTCACCATATAAGTTGGTGTTTGGGAAGGCTTGTCACCTACCTGTAGAACTGGAACATAAAGCATGGTGGGCATTGAAACAGCTGAACTTAGACTTAGAAGCTGCGGGCACGTCGAGAGTCACAGAATTACATGAGCTAGAGGAGTTTCGGTATCTTGCTTTCGAGAGCACAAGGTTGTATAAAGAGAAAATGAAAAGGCTTCACGATCAGAACATTATTGAACGAAATTTCAAATCTGGGGACAGGGTACTGCTTTATAACTCAAGACTGCGGTTATTCCCAGGTAAGTTAAAGTCAAGGTGGTCTGGACCATTTCGCGTGGTTGAAGTGTTTCCATCCGGAGCTGTGGAGGTTTCTACTGAAGATGACTCTCGTACATTTCGAGTCAATGGTCAGCGATTGAAATTGTATGTTGGTATGCACGAGCCTAAGGAGATGACCGAGATGCATTTGACCGAACCTCAGAGGTCGAGCTAACCCTAAACCTCGCTTACATGAGTCGTGCCGCGACGTTAAATTAGGTGCTACGTGGGAGGCAACCCACGACGTTGTTGTAATTGTAATCTTAGTAAAAAAAAAAAAAAAAAAGACGACAGAATCAGAACAGGGGTTCTACCGCGGTTCCACCGCGACCGCGGTTAAACCGCGGTAGAACACACTCGCGGAATCTCACTACCGCGGTTCCACCGCGAACGCGGTAGAACCGCGGCAGACCCAGACGCGGTCAGGATTAATGGCTCCCAAAAGGCACAGGCGCTCTGGCGGTCCTTCTCACCAACCTACTTATGATGAATCTAGATTCCAATCGGAACAGGCTGAGGATGACTTCCGTGCCAAAGCTAATAAAACGTTCATTCAGGAAATCCCGATTGATCGGGCTGCCCTCCGAGCTGAAAGTGTGGAGATGTATGAAGAGATCCGGCGGCGGGAAATGGAGTTCCTCTTTGCTGACCCTGCACCTGTCAACAAGATGTTGGTTCGTGAATTTTATGCAAACTGCCCATTAAATTTGGGTAGGGAGTTGATTGTGCGGGGTACGGTGGTCAGTGCGCAGATTGCTACAATTCGCCGGGTGTTGAGGTTGCCTCCATTTACCGGCGATGTTGACTACTATCATGAC
>NW_017679118.1:11050-18294 GCF_001879085.1 Nicotiana attenuata
TTGAGTTTGGAGGTTACCTCGTGACTCTGGGTCAATGGCCATTTGGTTTGGATTTGTCAATTGTTGAACCTTTGGGTGATAGTGTAGATTATCTTTTTAGAAAGATAAAGTTTGCTTGCAGTGAACATGCATGTTAGATAATAAATAGGCTGTGAAAAAATGCATAAAAGCTAGGCCAATAGTTGGATTTTGAAATACCATTATTTGGATTTGTATTAAAGTTGGAAGGATTTAAATCCTTTAATGTGTTTGGGCCTCACATTCTGGTCCAGTTGCGACCTTCATTTGTTGACAACACAACACTTGGGCTACCTCCTCACAGTTGGGCTCCTGTTCATAGCTCGATGCTGGGCTGACCTCAGGAGCAATTCACTCCTCACGATTGGACTGCCAGGCTGGGCCTCATTTGGAGCCCAGTCGTTACCTGGGTTAAGTTAATTATAATGGGCGACTCAAAAGTAATCTCGCCTGGCCCGTTTTAAATTCATAATTTAGAAATACAATTGACTAATATTCGTAGCAAGCCATTAGGGCCGTTTAAAAAATTTGATTGTGGTTGCATATACGTTCGCGTAAGGTAACAATGATCCTAAATTAATTCGGAGTATGCGTTCACGCAACTTCGCTCAATCTTTTCTTAATAATAAAATAGGTTACAAGCTCTTAATCATTTTTAGTTCACGTAAGTTCATTAAAATCACATATGGCCCTCACATTAATTTCATGACCTAGATGTAAAAATGACTAATATTTCGCAGAATATCCTTTAGGGCCGCTTAAAATACTAGTGTGGTTGTGTATACGTCCGCGTAACACAATTACGCTTCTAAAAATAAAACCGGAGTATGCGTTCGTGCAACTTCGGCCCAAACACTCTTAATACGTGCACGTGAGCGGGATTTTTGGTGGTTTGGGCATGGCTGAGGCGCGGCTAAAGCGTGGGAGATGGGGGCGCCGTTTGGTTAGGTCTCTTTAGGTTTAGGGTTATGACCAAAAAATGATTTTTATATGGGGTGAGGGGCTAACTTATGACTATTGGATTAAAATTGATTTATGTATGAGATTTAATGAAAAGAATGGGGCGGGTCAGACGGGTCGTGGGAATTGTGTAGGGGTCGGTCCAGTTTGGGTTTAATTAAAGGGAAAGGGTGTTGGGCTAAGGGTTAATTTTGGAGCAATTGGGAGTTTGGGCTCAAGGGATAGTCCGAAATTTTTGGGCCATCTTCTTGAATTGACTAACAATTGAGCTTCTAAAAAAACTGGATTTCATTAGCTAAAAGCCTAAGTGTTCCTCATTTAAAATATTTATAAAATATTTCTAAAAATGTAAGACTACTCCTAATTAATTAAAATAAACTTTTTAAAATAGAATTAACTATTAAAAGTGAAACTATTTTTGATATTTTCACAAGATTATACTAAAATAAGAATAAAGAAAAATACGTTAAAGTCATGGTAAAATTAAAATAATATTACTATAAAAATATTAATAACCTAAACTAAATAGAAATAAGATAAAACATGGAACTATTTTTGTATTTTTCAATTTTTGTGCCTTAAAAATAGAATTAAAATTAATAAAAAAGTTAGATCCAATAGAAATAAACTCAAATAAATATCCTTAAAATACTAGGACTATTAAAGGTAATTCTAATGTGTGGGTCAAAAATTACATGTCTACAGCTGCCCCTCTTTGAGGGGAAGCACGAAATGTTTCCAGACAAAGAACAACAAGACATGTTTTTGACTTGACCCTTATTTAGAGAGACCAAAACTAAAAGAAAAGAGAATGTGACCGAGCCCTTGTATCTGAGCTGCCTACATATCCTTGGCTATAAAGGAATCAGGCCACGTGTAGTTCAGAAGTGAGAAGAGCGATGGAGTATACCGAGGTGGAGAGTCGAGTGAAGTGCCGTCGAGGTTCCGGTCCGCGGCTGTGAGCACGTGATTTTTGCCACGCTTAATTTACTCCTATAAATTCATTAGAATTAGAATTTTTCTTTTTGAATTTTTAGGAATTAATTGCATGATTTTACGTCTGGTTTGCATTCTTGCGTGCATTTTTAGTTGCTATAATTCATAAAAAGTACAAAAATAATATGTTTGCATTTAGAATTTGATTTTATATTGTTAATCAATTAANGGGGTAAAGGGAAAGATCTGAAATTGGACCTAAGTTCACCTATAAATAGGCATTCATTTGCCTTGAGGAACAAGTTTTTGGATAGCCCTCTCGACCCCCCTCCCCCTCCTCAAAACCCTCTGATCATCCTCAGATTTCAGAAAACAACAGAAAAGTAAAAATTACTGTTCCATTAATCTCCCCTAATCTCATTCTCAAATTTCAATCATTAACCCCATTTCCTAGCTTGTTAGGGATAAGAAGTAACCTGAACTCATCTGTGTATGCTCACTTTGGATATTCACAAGCTTTTCGAGTCATGTGTGCATGAGATTTACTTAGTCCAAGTTGATTTGTTGATTGTTCGCTGGGGATGGCAGTCCTGGGTTCATTTTTAGCAGTTTGGTACTGTTTGGGTTAATCTGTGAACTCTATTGGCTCTCTATTTCATTCTGAGTTGTTGGGTCTGTGCTGGACTGTTGTTGAGATTTTAAACTGGTTTCCTGAGCTGCTGTTGAAGTTGTTATTGCTGCTAATCTTTCCCTTTTCTCATTTGCAATTACCAGGTACATTCTATTGCCTCAAGTGATCTGGAGATTTGAATCAATATGTACGAACGACTTGTTTGAATTAAATGATAGAGAAATGCTTGGTTTTCACATGAATTTTTTTTTCCTATAGATGTCATTAGCTTCAATACTTAGTTGTGATACTCGTTTGAACAAGTACTTGTTTGTATAAATAGGACTGTTGGACTGTTTTGAGCTATTTTGGATCGTTTTAAATTTCAGTAGAAGGAACGGCAGTGTTCAATGATAATAGGTTGTTTAAGTCTTCACGTTTAATTAGATAGTATGTGCATAAGTCTGTTGTTGAATCACATTTCAATGAAGAATCAGGTTTCATCTGTGAGCTTAGATATTAGCTTATAATTTTGTCTTTAAAAATTTGATCTATATATTCACCCTTGGACGGATTCGAAAGTTAAACTAGCAAACTGGAAGTCTTAACAAATAATCTAAAATGGCTGTAGCATCGTCAGTTGTTAAATTCAATATCCGATCCCGGATTAACACTAGACTTTGCATCAATTTAAACTTTGTTTCTGGGCTCAAACGCAAGGCCCAAACAATTAGTGTTCAGCTTTATAGCTGAAATTTGTACAAGAAATACTTCCTGGGCTTGGGCCCTTCAATGATGAGCCCAATCGCACAAGCAGCTCACTTCACCGAGTCTAAATCCAGACTCATCAAAACCATTTTATCTCCCACTTGGGCCCCCATGACGGTCCATGACTTAGTGG
Source organism: Nicotiana attenuata (assembly GCF_001879085.1). Classification (NCBI taxonomy): domain Eukaryota; kingdom Viridiplantae; phylum Streptophyta; class Magnoliopsida; order Solanales; family Solanaceae; genus Nicotiana; species Nicotiana attenuata. Next base: position 14,476 of record NW_017679118.1, read on the forward strand.
ACTTTCATCCAAACCTTGTTGAATTTTATCATTTTGGAGTGGTTTTAAGAGCTTAATTCTTAATTGAAAATAATATCGAGTTCGGGCTGTCCAAGTTAAGTAGCACATTTGAATTAGGAGATCTTCCTCTTGTTCAAATCTGGACTTGAACTTGAAGCCTAAATTACTTTTAATAAATGGGAGTTCACAATACTAATTAATTAGGCCCTTTTAGAGACAAATTCAATAGAAAATAATAGTCCCTTTTTAGGATGGCCTTTAAAAAAAACGAGGTGTGCCACGCCAAAACAAAACCCATAAATTGTGTGGCCCTCTTTAAATAAAAAATACGTAGAAATCCGGGACATGCCATGTAGCGAATTTTCATGGCTTCCCGCAAAGTTAATAAGACGCTAGCCACTTTAGGCGCGCTTTTAATAATATTACTTTCCTAAACTCGGGTGTGCATTTCATGCAACCCAAATCCAAATCCCAAAACGTTGAATAAGAGGTGTCGAGGATCCGGGTGCATTTCATGTGACGTGATCCAAGAACACGCTCTTAAACGGCGTTCACTTTCGTAAAAATAACTAAAAGCGGTAAATAATCTTAAAAGTGCACTATAGGTTGGAGCATATACAAAAATTAGATTTTAGCCATTTATAATAATTTAAGCGACCGTGCTAGAACCACGGGAACACCTTCCCTCGGGTCAACAGAATTCCTTATTCAGAATTTCTGGTTCGCAGACTCCAATTGGGAAGTCGAAATTTTCCTCGATTTGGGATTCAAGTTAAACCGGTGACTTGGGACACCAAAAGCCAATCCTATCCCAAGCGGTGAATCTAAAAATAAATAAATAATCCCATTTCGAATAATGTCACTTTAAATGGAAAAACTCCCTTATACATTATCCTTCGGGGTAGGTGTGTAAAAAAGGAGGCGTGACAGCTCTGGCGACTCTGCTGGGGATACGAACCCAGAATTTCGATTCAGGGTTCAAGAATTCGAGCTTAGCATAATTGTTATATTTGGCTTTATCTGATTTTTCTACATGTTCCATGCTATATGTGCTAAATGTTTCACCGCTTTGATATTTGTTGAAATTGTATATATAAACTGTCGCGAATCCCTTCCTCTCTCTGAGTCTTCTACATCATGGAGAAGGGTGCACTTCGTGTAGCTTCTCTTCTGTTTAGAGTCTTTTCCCATTTAGAACGAGGTTTGGATAAGTTGCAAAGCCGGCGGAGCTTCTGTATCCCCGGTACGCTGCCTCCCCCTCGGCTCGAGTTGTCCGCTCGGGTAATCCGGGTCTAGACCAATAAACCTAGGATTTAAACCTAGAAGAAAAAAAACTCATGTCGGATCCCTAGTAGGACGCTTGTTTGCATCATGTGCATTTGACTTAGGGGACTCAACACAGGGGTTGGGTCCGTCTAGGACAGGTGACCTGAAATAATGGACCTCCTGATGCATCTTACGTGCTACTTGCACATTTATTTGCTTGGCTCTGCATGTTGACCGGCCTGTCTAAATGAGTGAATTGAGAAAATAAGCAGTGTTAGGACTACGTGAGGGTAATCATTTGTTTTGAAAAACCCCAATACCCAAATAGTACCGAAATGCTGCCGGAGTTTTGAAAAAATAAAAAAGAAAAGAAAAATATTTGGAAAAATAGAAAGAAAATTATGGTTCAAAATAGTTTTGATTTTGGCACATCTGACCGAACTACGCGAGTCTGATTCTCACCGGATGTGAGATACGTAGGCAGACCTCATCGGTTCCGACCCCAATTTTCAAAAATCCAAAAATATTTTCTTTTAGTTCCTTCATTAAAAATCTTTCTTTAGAAAATTAAAAAAAAAAAAGAGAAAATAGTTTTTAAACTCAAAAAAATGGTTCCCTTCTTTCTAATGTTTTTCATGGAATAAAAAAAAATCAATAAAAATCAAAATCCAAAAATACAGGTTTCCTTCATTTTGAAGTATTTTTTCAAAAATCTAAAAAAAAGAAATCAGAAACAAAAATCCAAAAATACTTTTTAAATGTCTTTCTTTTGTAAATGTCCATAAAAATTTTGAAAACAAATTGAAGTCCAAAAATATTTTCGCTTTTCTTTAGAAGTGCTTTTATAAATAAATAAAAGCTCAGAAATTCAAAACATTTTTCTTAAAGAAGTCCCCCTTTCGAAAATTAAGAGGTTACATCCAAAATCCAAAAATATTTTCTTTCCTTAAAAAAAGAGAAAACAAATGAAAATTCAAACAGAAAAAAAAATATATTCTTTTTACTTTTGAAATTCCCAAAGTTCCAATCAAAGAAAAGGAATTTTTAGAAGTCTTTCTTTCAAAAATAAAATCAAAATCAAAATCAAAATCAAAAATCCAAAAAAAAATTCTCTTTCTTCTTTTAAAGCACTTTTTTTAGAAAATTCCAAAGAAAAAAAAATCAAAAAATCAAAATTGTTTTTCTTTTGCCTTAACGCTTTCATGGTCTGAGTTTTATCAAAAAAAACAAAAAAAAAAAGAGATAGTATACTCAATTCCCAATCTGACCGAACTACGCGGGTCTGATTCTCACCGGATGTGAGATACGTAGGCAAACCTCATCGGTTCCGACCCCAATTTTCAAAAAATCCAAAAATATTTTCTTTCTTCAGAAATCTTTCCTTAGATAATTTTTTTTTTTAAAAAAGTTTTTTAAAACTCAAAAATGGTTTCCTTCTTTCTAATGTCTTTCATACAAAAAGGAAAAATCAATAAAAATCAAAATCCAAAAATACGGGTTTCCTTCATTTTGAAAATCCAAAAAAAATCAGAAACAAAAATCCAAAAATACTCTTATTTTTTTTAGAAGTCTTTTTTGTAAATGTCAATAAAAAATTTGAAAAAAAATTTTTTTTTTGAAGTCCAAAAATATTTTTGCTTTTCCTTGGAAGTACTTTTATAAATAAATAAAAGCTCAGAAATTATTTTCAGAAGTCTTTCTTTCAAAAAATAAAATCAAAATCAAAATTCAAATAAAAAAAAAAATTCCTTTCTTATTTTAAAGCATTTGATACGTAGGCAACCCTCATCGGGTCCAACAATCCTTTTGCAAAAATAGCCAAAAAATACGAAAATTTTAATACAAAATAAGTCGGGTGATGCCATTCTTGTTTTAAAATAAGCCGAATGTCCCCAAAAGGACGCCGGAAGGCTGTTTTTGCAAGAACAGCCACCCTGAGTCATTTTAAATGGTTTGCGGGCACAGCCTTAAAATCTTCCTCCCAGAAGTGCTGAAAGGCCGTATCTGCAAAACCAAGTCCTTGTTTTTCTAGATAAAGAAAAGTTTGCAAAAATAGCCACTTTTTCCTTTTAGGTCAGAATAAGTCATTAAAATACTCCTTAGCTGTCTTTCTTTCGTAAATAAAAATAAAGAAAAATACAAATTTTGAAAAATTGAGTCCGAAAATATTTTTGAAAATATTTTTACTTCTAAAAGTTCCCAAAGTTCCAATGAAAAGAAAAGAAATGTTTAGAAGTCTTTCTTTCAAAAATTCAAAAGAAAATTCAAAATCAAAAATCAAAAGTACATATTTCCCTTTATTCTTTTAAAGCATTTCTTTCAAAATTCCGAAAAAAGAGAGTTAGCTTATTTGCAAGAACTACGCTTGGTCTGATTCATGCGGGGTCATGATACGTAGGCAATCTCCATAGGATTCGACCGTAACCCTAAGAAAAAAAGAGAGAAAAATACGAGGGAAGGAAATAAAAGAAAAACAAGAGAGAAAGAAACGCAGAAAGAGAAAATAAGGAATCGAGAGAAAAACCATGGCAAAAGAAAGGGAAAAGCAGAAAA
>NW_017679119.1:0-9516 GCF_001879085.1 Nicotiana attenuata
AACAATCTTGGCCAGTTCAAAGCATCCAGTTAGAACAAAGCATGGCAATGGAAAGGCCACCTTCAGCAAGAATGCCACAAACTAACCACCACATTTCAAACTATAAAGTTTCTTTGATTGAAACAGGGGCAGGAAATCTCGTTTGTGCCGGAGGAACCCTCCTTAAAAAAAAACATGTACCAGACAGGTTCGACCGTAAATTCTCAGGACCCTCCTGGACAATGAGAACTAGTTAAAATTCAAAACATTCATGAGTAACAAGTTCTAGCATAAGCTCTACTTTGAGGAAATATAAGTTGGTTTTGAAGTTTTCATTCTTAGGATGAGAATCAATGGAAAATTTTCAGGACCCTCCTGGATAATGGGGTCTAGCTTTTAAATTCTTATAGATGTTGAATAACATGATCCAATTAACATTTATAGATGTCCCCAGTTACCAAACTGGGGCAGAAAAGTTTCTTTTGTTTTGTCTGTTTTGGTTGTAATCAGGCGCCCACCTGGAGAACAAGGGAATACAGTTCAAGTTTTGGCAATCAGGCGCCCACCTGGAGAACAAGGGAATACAGTTCAAGTTTTAGCAATCAGGCACCCACCTGGAGAACAAGGGAATAAAGTTCAAGTTTTGGCAGTCAGGCGCCCACCTGGAGAACAAGGGAACACAGTTCAAGTTTTGGCAATCAGGCGCCCACCTGGAGAACAAGGGAATACAATTCAAGTTTTGGCAATCAGGCGCCCACCTGGAGAACAAGGGAATACAGTTCAAGTTTTGGCAATCAGACGCCCACCTGGAGAACAAGGGAATACAATTCAAGTTTTGGCAATCAGGCGCCAACCCGGAGAACGAGGGAATTCATTTCAGAGTTACTTTCAATTATCAAATTCAAGAGGCATCAAGAGCCCGCCTGAAGAACAGGGTCAACTTTTAATTTCTAAGTTCAAGTCAGAGAAGCATCAGGAGCCCGCCTGAAGAACAAGGTCCATTTTTCAGTTTCATGTTGAAGGATCAAGTAGAGATTCAAGAAAGATTCAAGACAAGAAGTAGATAGGATCCTGTATTTTTCTTTTACTTTTGCTGTAACTTTTCCTTTTATTTTTGATGTAACGGCAGGAACCGCAGACCGGAACCTCGACGGCACTTCACTCGACTCTCCACCTCGGTACTCCATCGTCCTTCTCACTTATGAACTACACGTGGCCTGATTCCTTTATAACCAAGGATATGTAGGTAGCTCAGATACCAGGGCTCGGTCACATTCTCTTTTCTTTTAGTTTTGGTCTCTCTAAATAAGGGTCAGGTCAAAAACATGTCTTGTTATTCTTTGTCTGGAAACACTTCGTGCTTCCCATCAAAGAGGGGCAGTTGCAGACATGTAATTTTTTACGCGCGCATTAGAATTACCTTTAATAGCCCTAGTATTTTTAGGATAGTTATTTGATTTTATTTATATAGGATTTCACTTTATTATAAATTATAATTCTATTTCTTTTAAGTCACAAAAATTAAAAAAAAAGATAAAAAAAGAAATAGTTTCATGTTCTATCTTATTTCTATTTAGTTTAGGTTATTAATATTTTTATAGCAATATATTTTTGTTTTTACCATGATTTTCACTTTTATTTTGAATATAATATATATATATATATATATATATATATATAGATATATAATATAGCTTCATATTATGATATAGTTCACTTTAATTAATTAGAATTGATATTTTAAGAGAAAAAAAGTTCAAGTTTCTAATTATTGGATTTAAAGTTAGAACCCACTAAATTTGAGCCCAATTGCCCCAAAATTACCCCCAAATCCGCCCAAGTAGCCCAACCCACCTGACCCGCCCACTTAACTTGTTGACCCACCCCATTTCCCTTTTAAATCCTATCCATTCATTCTATCTAATCCAGCAGCCCTTAAATCTTCGCCACTTAATATACAAATCTAATACTAAGAAACCCTAACCCTAAAGAGACTAACCCAAACGGTGCCCCTCCCCCCTCTCCATCCTTCTGCCGCAACGCGACCATCCTAAACCCACCGGAAATTGCAAAGTCTGGCGTTCCACGTAAGCCCTGGTCCCCCTATGGTCCCCCCTCATCATTATAACTTGATTCTATGCGTTTTTCTCTCATCTCACGCGCTTTTCACGATTTTTTGAAGAATCCGGGCCATTCATGAATGGATGATGTTAGATGGGGGCCGTAGGATCGAAATCTTTGGATCCTAGGCGTCTATTTGCCTAAAATCTGTTTGCGAAAGGTTTTTTGGAATTTTGGAGGTTTTTTCTGATTTGGAGATAAAGAAAAATCGAATTCCTTGGAGAGGAAGCAAGAGGAAGCTTCTAGGGTTCCTATAAATAGGGGTTTTTCGGACAGAAGACGGGGGAAAGAACAAAGACGGGGGTTCTTTGGACGAAAAAAAAAAGAGAAAAAAGGCGGAGAAAAGGTCTAGGGTTCTTTCAGTTTTCAGATTTTTTTCAGGTTTGGTTTGCATTCCAGAAAAATGAAAATACTAAAATAGTTTGAGTTTGATTTTTCTTCGAGTTTTGTTTTATTTCGAAAAATCAGAAAATACCCAAAAATATTTTAGTTTCCTCTTTTGATCGTGGTGTTCAAAAAATGGACTTCGATTGAAGTTTGGTTCTGTGTTCGTCGCCGAGTTGAGTCGAGGTGTCGATTCGAGTTTCCGAGGTTCATTGAGGTCGAGTTCAGTGGTTCGCGGTTCCCTTTGTAATCCCTTGTTCGAGCTCATTCTTTGTGAATCATTGTAGCTGTTGAAGTGTTATTAATCGAAGCTAATTTCAGGTTCATCTCTTATTCTTTCTTTGTTCTATATTTGGTGTTATTGAAACATGATAAGAGCCGTAGGGAATTCATTTCTGGAGGGCTAGATCTTTGGTCATATTTCAATAGAGGTTGAATTTGGGATTGACTTTTGATACTGATTTGTAGGTGCAAGAGATTTGATATTCCGTGTTGTCGCTAGGCACCCTATTACTATTGAGTAATGTTCTGATCTTATGCTTGACTTTGTTTTCTTGTCTGTTTGATATGCTTGAGGGTGATTCTCAATAAGAGTTCGATTGAATAAATTGCAACCTAATTTGAATTGGTTTAGTTGCGTTGATTTAGTGAAAGTTCGATCTGTTGTTTCGCTCATTCTTGTATGCTAGTTTGCACACTGATTCACGTCGAGTTTCATTATTCAGAAAATTCAGTTTGATCTCTTGGCATGCTAATGGTTGGTTTGGTGGTTTATTTTGAATTAAGGAAGTTGGAATGACTAATTAATGTTGGCAATACGTCTATTGTCGTTTTGGTTTATTGCTTAAATCTGTTTGTCCTTATTGTTTAGTGTCGAGCTTCAGTTCCATTGGAGGTTAACCTCCCTATTTCAAGAACTATATGCTTGTTAACTCCTTCGAGGGCTCCTATTCGCGTGGTTGACTTTGAGTGTAAATGATCTCATAGATCTCGGCGTCGTCGTTTGATCATTATTTGTCCACTTTGCTTAATTCATGTTACTGATTCATGTGTCAATTATCATTTTAGTCGAATTTGTTTTAGCTGATAATGTTGCTTGGATATTTCATTTCATTGTTGACAGCATATCTAGTTGTTTAGCCGTGTTAGTCCTCTGTTTAATTGTCATTGTGAGATCTAAGCTAAGTTTCTTCAATCCCGTCCAGTGCTTTGAACCATCAGTTGAGTTTGTTCATGATAGATGGCACGACCGTTTTTTTTTTGAAAAATAGTTTTACTGTTCACTCGACTATTGAACCTTTTCTTTGTTTGAAATGACTTAATCCATTTTGAAGGTGTGAGCACTATATCTTCTACATGTGATTAGTTTGTTAGAGTCTTTGTGTGATTTCCCCCAAATTTAGGATGATTACTCGCTACATCAGGGGAATGTGTTTAGACATGCACCTATGGAAAATGTTTTGAAGTGTCTTCTGTTAGTTTTCGATAGAAGATTGGTGTCTTAGGGTTTTAATGTCACATGGAACTTCGAAGGTACAGAAATAAAATACAGAAAAGTGAGAAGGTGAGGCCGGTTGGCTAGATTTAGATGGCTCTTATCATATTTTAATTCACCATACCTTTATTTCACTGTCATTCCATATGCTCTTTTCCTTGTGTGATGGATTTCGTTCTCCCCTGCTTGTTCGGCATTTTTTATGATTGTTGGGCTGTGGGGAATGGGGAGAGGCCGTAGCAATTGATTTGTCTCCATGCTTTAGTTATCGGGCTAGGTCTAATAATAAAAAATGAGAAGTTGAGGAAGGAGTGAGCATGATTTAGAATAATCTTCTACCTTATTTAGTTTTCCTTCATTTGTTTATTTAATTACATTGTCCGCTAGTAGCATGCTTTGGCCGACCACACTTGGGTAGGCAAGCCTTAGGATTTTGTTAGTCTCGAGGCGAGAGGTCGTTTTCTTAGTTAAATTTATCCGGGAATGCCCCGAAGGATTTGTATATATTTTATTCCGGGGTATGCCCCGAAGTATTTATATTTGGAGGCCGATAATAGAACTCGTAGTATTTTTATTTTTATTTTTATTTTTTCTTTTATTAGGTGGGGACGACCTCGAGCCTCGCGTGTGTTTATTTTTTTATTTTTACCTCAATTTAAATATTCTAAAAGCCGACTAGATCAAGTATTGCAACCGTACTAGTTACGGGACTTGGGGAGTGCCTAACACCTTCTGCCCAAGTCAAATGAACCCCCTTACCCGAATCTCTGGTGCGGACTTGGTTTTAGAGTCTTAAATGTTTTTAAAAGGAAAAATCATTTTAAAATAAAAATGGTGACCTGGCACACCGAAATCAAAGTCAGGTGGCCACTCTGAGTTATTTCTTTTGAACACAATTTTGTCACTTTTAATTAAAAACCCTTTTGAGCTTCAATATCACTTTTATTAATTTAAGAGGGTAAGTGAGGTTTTAAAAAAGGGGTGTGACAGCTCTGGAGACGATGCTGGGGAGTTGCAGGTCCGAGCTGGTACTTGATCTTGTTGGCTTTTAGAATATCCGGTTGAGGTGTTTATGTTTTTTTAGCTTTATCTGACTTTTATTATGTTCTTATACTTTTTTATTATTTGCTAGTTGTTTATGTGTTTACAGTTTTCTTTTTATGTGTTTAGTGCTTTATAACTGTCATCATATGCACTACCCGGTCAATTCTTTCTGCAACAAGTCTCGGAGTACGCGTCGCGTACACGAACTCTTTGTTGAGTCACCCTTATTTTAGGAGGGGGGCCGTCGGACGTATGGAGTGGGTGGAAAGCTTGAGCAGCCACTATCGACCATACGCTCCCCAGAATTGCCTTGTTAGTGAACCCCAAACTTAGGTCAGCTTTAGGTCATTCTTATTTGCATCATGTCATTTAAACCTAGCAAGGCTCGGTCCCAGGCACCGTGTCCCGATATAGGAGGCCTATCCAAATTATGTCAAAATGGGCTCATGGCCCAAAAAGACATTTAATCATCTTTACGTGCTACATGCTGCATTTCTTTAGGGGTAAAAGGGTCATTTGGCGGACCAATGATATATGAGGGTGAAATATAAAATGAAGCAAGTAGGGCCCACTCACATTTTTCTTTCATAGTTTTCCAAAATCAAAAAAGAAAAGAAAAGAAAAGAAGAAAATCCAAAAAGATTTCACATTTTTTATCATTTTTCAAAAAGACAAAAAAAAAAGAGAGGTAGTTTTTCCAAATTAGTTGCATTTTTTTAAAAAGCTTTCTCCCGTGTCCGATCTTCCCGAACTATGCATACCTGATTCTCGTCTTTCGGGGCGTGATACGTATCCTAGTAAGTCTTAGGTTCTTGGCTTTGCGGGGGTCTTAGCCAAATCTTGCATGTCTAGCCACTTTTGGCCGCATCGGTCATTCTTGCAAAATGGGGTCATTTTCGCAAAAGTGGTTCAATTACCCGTGTTTTAGGATCTTGAGTCCACAACTAGGTGTCATATTACTTTAAGGTCCGTCCTTTTTGAGTTTTCATCTTTAGCCACTTCTGGTCATATCGGCCATTTTGCAAATGGGTCATTTCCGCAAAGTAATTTTTAAGGCCATAATTGTTGCGAGTTTGAAGCCGTGTAAGCTTTAAATGGGGTACTTTCATGCATTAGGGGTTAACTTTGTCAAGTTTGCACTAATAGCCACTTTCAGCCTCTTAGGCCATTTTATAAAAATAGCCCAATCGTGTCTTGCATCTGTCCACTAGGAAGTGTTGTGGTGTCACGTAGTGTCCCGAGTCGCTAACCATGTTCTCTTCCTTCAGGTATGGACCCGCTAATTCGATCTAAGGTGCTGATGGTGGTAAAGATTCCTAGGAAGTTGATAAAGTGGTGGAAAACGTTTTCATTATTAGAGCAGCATGAGTTAATGGAGAAACTGGGCACCCTCACTTCCTTTCTTGATATCACCCCTCGCCTAGACTTAGTGGAGGCGATGTTGACCTATAGGGATCCGCAAAATTTGGTTTTCAGATTTGGAGAATGTGAGATGACTCCTACCTTGGCAGAAATGGCTGGCCTTACTCATTTAAGCTATATAGGCAGGGACATGATACTTCCCCGAGACCACTCTAGGACAAGATTCCTCAGCGACCTGGGCCTGAAAGACAACAAGCATTTAAGATGCCTCGAGCAGTCCTGGATATCCTTGGATTATTTGTTTACTAGATTTGGACCACAGGATAGTTTTGACGTCTTTTGGGATGAGTTTTGCACAACCAAGGCAAAATGGCAAAGACGCCGCCTCGAAGCTTTCAGCCTTGCTTTGTTGGGATTGTTGGTTTTTCCATTAGATGAGAGGCACATTAGCACCCGTCTACAATTAGTGGTAATGGCACTATTTCATGAGAAGCAACGCAAAACCGTTACCGTTGTGCCGATGATCTTAGCAGAGTTGTATCTAGCCCTGAGTGAGGTTAGAGGCGGTGTCAGGTATTTTGAGGGAAGTAACCTTTTGCTACAATTATGGATGATGGAGCATTTACACACCGCTTCCTCACTTTGTCCCATCGACCGTGCCTTGAGGGATCGGGTGGTATGCATCGAGCGTAGGATGAAATCTCCCAAGTTTACATACCCAGTAGGCGTCATAGCTTGGATTGAGTTCCTTGGTTTGAGGACAAATGGGAATGTTTTGTGGGCTTACCTTTGGCTACCTTTAGATGACATCTTGGTAGGATGTCGCATGCAACCTTTCCTGATATTGATAGGACATAAGTGTGTCAGGCCGTACACTCCCGTTAGGGTAATGCATTAGTTGGGCAGGAGACAAGAGGAGCCGCCAACTCCGAATCTTCGGAGGCACATCATGAATTTTAGCAGAAAGGCGGCTGACGAAATCAAGTACGTGCAATACTGAAACAATGCAAAGAGGATGAAGAAAAATACATTAGTAGAGGACGTTGGTAGGCCCGATTGTACTTAGGAGTACTTGATATGGTTGCATTCTATCACACCAGGGGTCAACACCCCATTGCCAACACAGCTTAGAGGTCGGGCAGTTCAGACAGATGATTTTGAGGAGGCTTCGGATCAGGATCCTTGGGATAAGCTTGAGCTGATAAAGTCCCAGTTAGCAGGATTGGCAGCAAACGTGGAGCAGCATGACCAGTATTTGTTTAGGGTCAGCCTTCAGGATGCGGGGGCACACGCTAGGGTCTTTATTCCCAGCATCGGTGTTTCTTTACAAGGCATGTTACAGAGTTTGAGCGTGATGGATAGCCCAGGACCATCCCAGCCGGGGGCATCACATTCAGGAGCAGCTTGAGGAGTCATTCTATTTAGGTGTTTTGAGATTGTCTTACGCTGTCTTTTACTTTCGTGTCTTGTCTAGGAGTACTGAGTCCTTTAGGTAGTGTCGGGGTCTGTCGTAGTGTAGTTGAGTCTGTCGGGTCTTTCATTATCGTACTTCCCATTGCATTTTAATATCGAAAAGTTTTTAAATGAAAAATCCCAAAAATATTTTATTTTTAGTTTATTTTCCATCACTTTTCCAGAACTACGCTTGGTCTGATTCATGAGGGACATGATACGTAGGCAACCTACATCGGGTTCGATCAAATCATTTTTGGTTAAAACAAAAAACAAAAAAAGAAAAGAAGAGAGTGATAAGCCAAAAGAAAAGAGTGGGAAGAAAATGATGTGTGATAAGAGGTGCAAGAAACGAAAGAGAAGCAAGGATTGAAATGAGCAAATTGGGATGATGCCATATGACCCTGTGACCCTCAATGCCATTTTAGAACCGCTAATTGTTGCTAGGTCATTGCACGGAATGTGATATTATTATCTGATAAATGCCCTAACGCTAACATGGTGGTTTTGTGTTGTTTTCCTCTGTTATCTTTATTCCAATAACAGGAAGGTGGTTAGTTTGTCGGCATCCTGGCAAGTCATCCATACAACACCCAGTCAAAGCGCCAGATAGTCATGACTAGTAAAGAAACAGACACAGGAGTTGTAGACCCACCAAGGGAAATTGTTGAATCAGAGTCGGAACTGAAAGAGGAAGTCCGAAGGCTGAGGCATCAGATGGCGAAAATGTATCAGGCCAGGATTAAGGGACACCCTCCACCTTCATTCCCTACCAACTGCGAAGAAAACCCTGCTTCCATTCCACCACTGTCCCAAGCTCAGATGCCAAATACCGTTGATCTTTCCCCACAACACGCACCAGGCTTCACCCCTTACCACAATTACCCTGGTACTTTAGCCCAATTTTTCCATCCTCCACCATGCAAACCAACCTCATACCCTGCTCCAACATTTGCTCCTATTTTTGTACCCCCTCCGCAAGCTACCCTCTACCGATCCTCTAGTGAACCTGCATTCCCAGCTCCAGATACCCAATACTATGCCCCGGAGCCCACCTTCAAAGTCCAAGATCCTTACTCCTACACTCCCCACTTCGAGCCTCAGGTTGAAACTGAGAAACCACCCAAGAACGCGGAACAGGAGGAGATGTTCAAGAAGGTGAGAAGCCTGGAACAGTCGCTCAAAAACATGTAGGGGTTGGGAGGCCAAGTGAGTGTAGCCTACAAAGATCTGTGTCTGTTTCCTAATGTCCAGTTACCTGTTGGATTCAAAATGCGCAAATTCGACTTGTATGACGGGCACGGAGACCCCGTGGCCTACTTAAGGGGATTTTGCAGCAAAATTAGAGGAGTCGGTGGGAAAGATGAGCTGTTAATGGCATACTTTAGCCAGAGTCTGAGTGGCACGGCGTTGGAGTGGTACACACGTCAGGATCACAGCAGATGGTATACCTGGGATGATTTGGCCCAAGCATTCGCCCGACATTTCCAATACAACATAGAAATTGTTCCAGATCGTTTGTCTTTGACTAAGATAAAGAAGAAGCCTGGTGAGAGTTTCAGGGAATATGGTTTTCATTGGAGGGAACAGACAGCACGAGTCAACCCTCCGATGGAGGAAAGTGAAATGGTAGAGTACTTTCTTCAGGCTTTGGAGCCTACTTACTTTGGTCATCTGAT
>NW_017679119.1:11838-18292 GCF_001879085.1 Nicotiana attenuata
GTTTTCTTTGTTTTCCTTTCTGTTATCTGGGTTATTCTAGGGTTGTAATCCAGATTTTTATTTTTTGCTTGTTTTGATGTTCAAACCCTTTTATCCTTTTATTTTCAATGAAATGCAATTTTCCGTTTTCAGTTATTCCTAATAGTGTTTCATTTTGTTTTTCTTTTGTACAGTTCTTTTTATGCTGGTTGCAATGACATGACATGCATGAAGAATTTTCAGCCAAGTCTTAAAAGCCAATCTAATTCTGAAATAATAATCCAAGAAGTAGAGTATGATGATGAAACAGAATATGATGAAGAAGCAGTATTTGAGGAAATCAGTAAAGAGCTAAAACAATTTGAAGAAAAACCAAAGCCTAATTTGAATGAAACTGAAGCAATCAATTTAGGAGACCAGGATAATGTTAGGGAAACCAAGATAAGTGTGCATCTAGAACTACAAGTTAAGGAAGAAATAATCAAAGCATTGTTTGAGTACAAAGATGTCTTCGCATGGTCGTATGACGATATGCCGGGTTTGAGCACTGATTTGGTAGTTCATAAATTGCCAACTGATCCAGCATTCCCTCCTGTCAAGTAAAAGTTAAGAAAGTTCAAGACTGACATGAGTGTGAAGATCAAAAAAGAAATCACAAAGCAACTTGATGCAAAGGTCATTCGGGTCACTCGATATCCCATTTGGTTATCTAATGTTGTGCCAGTACCAAAGAAGGATGGTAAAACCAGGGTATGTGTTGATTACAGTGATCTTAACAAAGCGAGCCCAAAGGATGATTTTCCATTGCCGAATATTCACATTCTGATCGATAATTGTGCCAAGCATGAGATTGGGTCTTTTGTGGATTGCTACGCGGGATATCACCAGATCTTGATGGATGAGGAAGATGCAGAAAAGACAACATTCATCACACCATGGGGAACCTATTGCTACCGGGTAATGCCATTTGGTTTGAAGAATGCTGGGGCAACTTACATGAGGGCGATGACTACCATATTTCACTACATGATACATAAGGAGATTGAGGTTAATGTAGATGATGTGATCATAACGTCAAAGAAGCAGTCTGATCATGTCAAGGACTTGAGGAGGTTTTTCCAAAGGCTCCGTAGGTACAACCTCAAGCTCAATCCAGCGAAATGTGCATTTGGTGTCCCATCTAGGAAACTGTTGGGATTCGTGGTTAGTCGACGCGGTATTGAGTTGGATCCGTCTAAGATCAAAGCCATCCAAGAGTTACCGCCGCCAAAGAACAAAACTGAGGTGATGAGTTTGCTTGGAAGGTTAAATTACATCAGCAGGTTTATTGCTCAGCTCACGACAACCTGTGAGCCCATCTTTAAGCTGCTGAAGAAGAATGCTACAGTCAAGTGGACTGACGAGTGTCAAGAAGCATTTGATAAGATTAAGAGGTACCTGTCAAACCCACCTATGTTGGTCCCACCAGAGCCTGGGAGACCTTTAATTCTCTACTTGACAGTCCTGGATAATTCTTTTGGCTGTGTATTGGGTCAACATGATATCACGGGAAAGGAGCAAACAATCTATTATCTCAGTAAGAAGTTTACTCCCTATGAGGTTAAGTACACTCTACTTGAGAGGACATGTTGCGCCCTGACTTGGGTGGCACAAAAGTTGAAGTATTATCTTTCGTCCTACACTACTTACCTCATTTCTCGCATGGATCCTCTAAAGTATATCTTTCAGAAGCCTATGCCCACAGGAGACTTGCATAGTGGCAGATTTTACTCACAGAGTTTGACATCATCTGTGTGACTCGGACCGAGATGAAAGCCCAAGCCTTGGCTGACCACTTGGCCGAGAATCCGGTCGATGAAGAATATGAGCCACGGAAGACTTATTTTCCTGATGAAGAAGTCATGTGTGTTGACGAGGTTGACCATGATGAAAAGCCAGGTTGGAAACTATTCTTTGATGGAGCTGCTAACATGAAAGGTGTCAGAATAGGGGCTATACTCATCTCTGAAACAGGGCAACACTACCCTGTAACAGCCCAGCTTCGATTTTATTGCACCAACAATATGGCTGAGTATGAAGCATGCATTTTGGGTTTGAGGTTAGCTGTAGACATGGGAGTCCAGGAAATACTGGTTCTAGGAGATTCAGATTTATTGGTTCACCAGATTCAAGGAGAATGGGAGACTCGGGACTTGAAGCTAATATCGTAACGACAATGTCTGCATGATCTTTGTCAACGATCCAGGTCGGTAGAATTTAGACATATTCCTAGGATTCATAATGATATTGCCGATGCTTTGGCTACTCTGTCATCAATGTTACATCATCCGGACAAGGCTTATGTCGACCCCATGCATATCCAAGTTCGTGATCAACATGCTTATTGTAATGTGGTGAAGAGGAAATCGGTGAACCTTGGTTCCATGATATCAAGGAATACATAAAGTCAGGGGTATATCCAGTACATGCCACAGGTGATCAAAAGAGAACCATCCGGCGTCTGGCTAGTGGATTTTTCTTGAGTGGTGGAATCTTGTACAAGAGGACTCCAGATTTGGGACTGCTGAGGTGCATAGATGCTAAAGAAGCTTCAACTATCATGGCCGAAGTGCATTCTGGAGTTTGCGGGCCGCATATGAATGGGTATGTGTTGGAAAGAAGATACTTCGAGCAGGTTATTATTGGCTCACCATGGAACGAGATTGCATCAACTTTGTTCGCAAATGTCATCAATTCAGGTGCACGGTGATTTGATTCATTCCCCGCCATCTGAGTTGCATATAATGTCCTCACCTTGGCCATTTGTTGCTTGGGGCATGGATGTCATTGGACCAATTGAGCCGGCAGCATCGAACATGCATAGGTTTATTCTGGTGGCCATTGATTACTTTACCAAGTGGGTCAAAGCTGTAACTTTCAAGTCCGTGACCAAGAAGGCAGTGGTGGATTTTGTTCATTCAAATATCATTTGTCGGTTCGGAATTCCCAAAGTGATCATCACAGACAATGCTGCCAACCTCAACAGTCATTTGATGAAAGAGGTATGCCAACAGTTCAAGATTATGCACCGAAACTCCACTCCGTACCGTCCCAAGGAGAATGGAGCTGTTGAGGCTGCTAAAAAGAACATAAAGAAGATACTTCGTAAGATGGTGCAAGGTTCTAGGCAATGGCATGAAAAGTTGCCTTTTGCCTTACTGGATTATCGCACTACTGTTCGCACTTCAGTGGGTGCAACTCCTTATTTGCTGGTCTATGGAACTGAGGCAGTTATACCTGTGGAAGTTGAGATTCCATCCCTTCGGATCGTTGCGGAAGCTGAAATTGATGATGATGAGTGGGTCAAAACCCGGCTAGAGCAGTTGAGTTTAATTGATGAGAAAAGATTGGCTGCAGTATGTCATGGTCAATTGCATCAGAAGAGAATGGAAAGAGCATACAACAAGAAGGTGCTTCCTCGGAAATTCGAAGTGGGCTAGCTGGTATTGAAACGCATCCTTCCTCATCAGGCTGAAGCTAAAGGCAAGTTCGCCCCAAACTGGCAGGGGCCGTTCATGGTGACAAGAGTGTTGCCCAATGGTGCTT
This sequence comes from Nicotiana attenuata, assembly GCF_001879085.1. Classification (NCBI taxonomy): domain Eukaryota; kingdom Viridiplantae; phylum Streptophyta; class Magnoliopsida; order Solanales; family Solanaceae; genus Nicotiana; species Nicotiana attenuata. The sequence continues at coordinate 15,403 of NW_017679119.1, forward strand.
TGTATTTAACAGACATAGAAGGAAAATGTGTAGATATGGCTATCAATTCTGACGCTGTCAAGAGATACTATATATGAGTTCTTTGCTTATCTTCAATTGCATTTTGTACTTAGCATGTTCAAATTTGAAATGACGAAGGCATTTGTTCCGCTACCCAAATACTTTCATCCTTTGGTACCCCGTTTGAGCCTTATTTATTTTCTTTCATACCCCTCTTTTGGAATCAGGAGTAGAATTAGAAAACAAGAGGAAGAAAAAAAAAGAAAAAAAAAAGAAAAGAATGAAAAAAAAGGAAAAGAGAAAGGAAAAGAAGAAAGAAAAAAAAAAGAAAAAGAAGAAGAAGAAAAAAAATAAATGAAAAAGAAAGAAATAAAAGCAACAAAAACAAACAACTTTTGTTTGAACTACGTTCGACCTGATTCCTTTTAAGGATACGTAGGCAGCCTTACGGTTCGGTCCCCTCAAAATTAAAATCCAAAATTCCCCAGACCCAAAGAAACTGGGGCAGAAGTTTTGGTTTAGCGAAAGATCTGATTCCCAAAAGTTGTAATTTTGAACCCTTTTCATCTTAAATTATTTTCAGCCTTCATGCCACTCTTTCTTTCTAACCCTGTCCAAAATCCTACATTACAGTCCAAAGAAAGACCTTCCGATCAGTCTTTGAGGATGCCAAGTCAAGCGAGATAGAGGTATGATTTACATCATGGGTAACACTCTGTTCATGGGCACAAAGAAAAAGTGAATAAAATGAGAGAGTCTTATTGGTGAAAACCCTCACGGGCACCGTAAGGCGACGGTGAGCTGAGAGAAAATTCAAAATGAGAGAGTCTTATTGGTGAAAACCCTCACAGGCACCGTAAGGCGATGGTGAGTTGAGAGATGAACAAATAAGAGAGGCTTGGTGGTGAAAACCCTTCGGGGCACTACAAGTCGAATGAGGCTCGTGACTTGACAAAGAAATTGGATTATTTAAAGACCGGCTTTGAAGCATGAAGACATGGCGTGAACTGAAAATATGATTGTTTGGACGGATTAGGCTGATCAATTCGAAATGCATGTCATGATCATTGGACCCAGCCACTTCACTCAGATAAGTCTTCTTTTTCCCATTCTTCTTCACATAGTCATCTGTGCTCAAAATTTTCCTTTGTTCCTTTTGCCAAGAATCATTTCACTTTGCTCTTTGAGTCTATCTTTATGAGTCTCTTTCGAGTTAGCCCTTGTTGAACAAGCAGGAAAGGATTCCAAAGCCTACTACCAGCTTCTAAATTGCACAAAGCTGAGTTTGGCCAGGCACATCACAATTGACATGATTTAGAATAAGTAGTATGGTGACAACTGAGGTTCAGGCAATCAAGTGAATCTTGAATTTTGAGAAAATACAAGGATTCAGCAACTTTCAGAATGAAAGCACAATGCAGCAAGTGAGTATAAGAGATTCAGGTCATTCAGAGATTTTGTGGTCCAGTTCCAATCAAAAGGTCAAACAACTCCTTTCAAGTTGAAGCAGCTAATCAGAATGAAGCATGGCAGTGGCAGAAGCAGACACTCAGCAATGATGCCACAAACTAACCACCACGTTTTCAAACTAACACAATTTTATTTGTTTGAAACAGGGGCAAGAAAATTTGTTAATCCACAGGGACCCTCCCATGAAGAAGGCACGGTTCAGGGGCAAGAAATTCTGTTCAGAATCCTCCAAGAAGAGAGCATGGCTCAGGTAAGTTCATTCTCCGCTTTTCAGGACCCTCCTAGATAATAGGATTTAGTTTTCAAGTTTTCAGGACCCTCCTGGATAATGGGATTTAATTTTAAGTTTTTAGGGCCCACCTGGATAATGGAATTTAATTTTAAAAGTTCTAGGACCCTCCTGGATAATGGGATTTAGTTTTCAAGTTTTCAGGACCCTCCTGGATAATGGGATTTAATTTTAAGTTTTCAGGGCCCACCTGGATAATGGGATTTAATTTTAAAATTCTCAGGACCCTCCTGGATAATGGGATTTAATTTTAAGTTCTTAGGACCCTCATGGATAATGGGATTTAGTTTTCAAGTTTTCAGGACCCTCCTGGATAATGGGATTTAGGTTTTTAAGCTTTCAGGATCCTCCTGGATAATGGGATTTAGTTTTAAGTTTTCAGGGCCCTCCTGGATAATAGGATTTAGTTTTAAGTTTTAAGGACCCTCCTGGATAATGGGATTTAGTTTTAAATTTTCAGGACCCTCCTAGATAATGGGATTTAATTTAAAATTTTCAGGGCCCTCCTGGATAATGGGATTTAATTTTAAAAGTTCTCAGGACCCTCCTGGATAATGGGACCTAGTTAAATTTTAAGACCTTCATAGATAGCAAGATTTAGCGTAAGTTCTACCTTTAGGAAATATAATTTAGCTTTAAAGTTGTCACTCTTAAGATGAGATTTAATTTGAAGTTTTCAGGGCCCTCCTGGATAATGGGATTTAGCTTTTAAATTCTCAGAGCTCTTTTAGGTAACATGATTTGATTAACACTCACAGATGTGCCCAGATACCAAACTGGGGCAGAAAAGTTTCTTTTGTTTTGTCCGTTTTGTTGTAATGGCAGGCGCCCACCTGGAGAACAAGGGAATACAATTCAAGTTTTGGCATCAGGTGCCCACCTGGAGAACAAGGGAATACAGTTCAAGTTTTGGCAATCAGGCGCCCACCTGGAGAACAAGGGAATACAGTTCAAGTTTTGGCAAACAGGCACCCACCTGGAGAACAAGGGAATACAATTTGGTGGGCGCACAAAGGAATACAGTTCAAGTTTTAGAAATCAGGCGCCCACCTGGAGAACAAAGGAATACAGTTCAAGTTTTGGCAATCAGGCGCCCACCTGGAGAACAAGGGAATACAGTTCAAGTTTTGG
>NW_017679120.1:0-1209 GCF_001879085.1 Nicotiana attenuata
AGCGAGGGTCCTTTGTATATTTTCGAAATTAATACAAGGGTTGGAAATTTTCCCGTATTGGCTTTGTGTTCTTACTGATTTTACGATTTGCTGCCTAAAATTTTATTAACGCCAAACTTGCTGAAATTTGGCTAAGTGCGAAGGAAGGCTGAGTCAAGTGCGGGACTTGACTGCCGCGCTGGTGTGACTTTGGACTGACCAAAAACGCCCCCGTGACAAGTGGTATCAGAGCGGAGCAGGTTCGTGGCAGTGGCAAGACGACCGCTGGCAGATTTCGTGGTGCTATTTGAGAACATGGCTGGTGGCACAAATGCTGAACTGCGCCAACGGGTTGAGCAGTTGGAAGCACTGGTTGGGCAGGCTCTTGAAATAGGCGGCGATTCTTCTGTTCTTGCTAGAATGGCACGTTTGGAAGCAGATTATGCGGCGAGGCATGAGACTACGCTGGCAGAAATGGCCTTAGTTCGCCAAGAGAAGGAAGAATTGCGCGCGGAAGTGGCTGAACTTTGAAGGGCATTGCAAAATGATGCCCCTAGAAGTGATGAACGCACTAAGTTGAGAATTCCAGAGCCAAAGGCTTATGGTGGTGCTAGAAGTGCCAAAGAATTGGAAAATTTCTTGTGGGATATGGAGCAGTATTTCCAAGCTGCTCGTGTGCCGGATGATGAAAAAGTGGTGATCACACCAATGTACTTGGCTGATGAGGCAAAGGTGTGGTGGCGTACACGAGTTGCGGATGGGGAAAGTGCTGGACTGCCCAAGATTGAGACTTGGGAGATGCTGAAGAAGGAATTAAAATCCCAATTCCTTCCAACAAACTCGTCGTGGATGGCACGAGATGGACTGCGTCGCTTGAAGCAAAATGGCACGGTGAGAGAGTATGTCAAGGAATTTTCGTCCTTGATGTTGAATGTAAGTAATATGGCAGAGGAAGACAAGCTGCATTACTTCATGAGTGGATTGAAGGGCTGGGCACAATTGGAGTTGAGAAGACAGAATGTGCATAGCCTCTCTACTGCCATTGCAGCGGCAGATGCGTTGGCGGACCTGAACATAGGTGATGACCCTGCTGAAACTTCGTATTCTAAGTCCGACGGAAGGAAAGACAAAGCAAGGGAATGGAAGAAAAGCGGGAAAGGCCAAGCTGCTGAAAATGAGGAACTTGTCAAGAATGTGAGACAGGAAATTCACAATGGCAAGGAAAGGAGC
>NW_017679120.1:5075-18287 GCF_001879085.1 Nicotiana attenuata
ATTGTTGAAGACACGTTGAGAAGCTCTTTTTCACGGTAAAAAACTTTTCTTACCCAAATAAATACTCTACAAATTTCTAAAATAGCTATAAATGTCTTAAGAGCCCGTTTGGACTATTACAAAAAAAAACTTTTTTTCAAAATTTTTTTTGAAAATTAATATTTGGTTATCCTTATTTTTACCAATTTTTTCTTTTTTACTTGAAAATTCATTTAATTTGAAAAATTGGTTCTCGCCAGTTTTTCAATTGAAAATGGAAATTTGGTAGTGTTTAGTTTTACAAATTTACCCTATATTTTTAAAATTTATAAAATGACCCCATTAGTTTTTCATCTTTGGCAGATACATTTTTGGCGACTGATGGTCAGTCATAATTGATACTTGAACTATGCCTACTGGAAGTCTGGTTATATGGTTATGAGAAATATGTGGCTATGCCGGCTTTTGCACCTTCTCTGTGTGTTAGTAGAATTAGAAAATGTGATATTGATTTTGCATCTTCTGTGTATTGCAGTCAAGCAGAATATGATAACAGTTAAACAATAGCATTTTGATTGTTTATTTCAAGTAGGATAATCAATTTGGGGTGGTTTTGATATTTTTTACAAGTTGTGGGGTATAAATCATGTTTCATGATTTTGAAAAAAAAGACATCCAAATATGTTGCAAAAATTATAACCAAACACAACTTCTTCTTCAATTCAAATTTTAGTGAATTCCAAATTTGAAAAAAAAAAAATGGAATTCATGTCCAAACGCCTACTAAAACCGTATCGATCAATCTATGAACCGATGTTTATGAAAATTTCCAAGAAACTCTTCCCTAATATGGACGAAACAACAATTTTTCCTTTGTTGGTTGACATAAATATGTAATATTTCTAGGTTCTCTACGCTCATTTATGCCATAATCTGTTTCTAGGCTCTAAAATACTTCCTCCCTTCACTTTTACTTAGCACATTTTGACTTTTCACATCTCTTAAAAAATAATAAATGAAATGTGTAATTTACCATGATATCCATATTAATTGATGCATATTTTATTGGATTTGAGAAAATGATTGAAATGAGTAATAAATACTATGGATATAACAGGGGGAAAAAATTATTTTCTCTTGATATGCGTAACGTATATATGCCAAATAAAAGTGAACGGAGAGAGTACCAATCATGATTTAAAAATACTCCCTCCGTCTCATATTATGTGTCTTGTTTCTCTTTTACACGTCCCTTAAGAAATATATTATTTAGGAAAGGGATTGGACTATTCTACTCTTATTTATGTCTTAAGATATAATCTTTCTTCATTAAATATTTATTTTATTTATGTGTTATCTCTATTTTCAAAACAATTATTATTAAGCGTAAAAAAGAAAAAAAAATAGTCAATTTTATTTTGAAATTCTAAAATGATAAATAATTTGAGATATTTATTTTAATAATGACGACTGTTAATATAAGATGGAGGGAATAATTAATTGGATAATGTGCATATACTACTTTAGATTAACTAAAAATTTGATCCCGGAAAAGGGTAGCAATTAAATGATAAACGAATCAAACAAAATTAGGGGCTGGTGGAGTGGGAAAACGTCCGTAAATTACGAAGCTCCATATGCCGTCTGCGAATTACTCCTATAAGGATAGACTTTGATGTGCAACTCGGGTTAACGTGAGTAGTTATAGCTCGAAAGATATTTTAGACCATGGGTCAAAATAAAAGAAAGATATTTTAGAGCAGCCCCTAGGCCCCCATAGTAACTCGTATCACGTGAAGATTTTTGCAAATAAAAGATATTTTGCGGGCAGATCTCTATCTTTGATGGCGCTGTGCAGTGCGCGTATGCATTTTCATTCACTAAAGTACCAAGTTGCTGTTGACTATGCCTATGCGTCGTGGCCTAGTTGGAGAAAATATAATTCAAATTTCTTTTATTTTATCCGCCCCATTTGCCCATATCGGTATTGAAATAGTCTATTTTGAATATAGAAAGATAGTCAAGTAAATTTGCGTAAAAAGTATTAGTATTCCCTTTGCCTCAATTTATATGACGGTATTTTACTTATCACTTTAAAAAAAAGACTTTTAAGATTTATGATTCAAATAAAAAATTTAAAGTTAATTATTTATAAATAAAAAAGTCCAAATTTTTTTTGGGACAGGACCAAAAAAAATATGTACGAAACATAAATTGAGGCAAGGAGTAACAAATATTGTTCATTTTCATCATTTTCTTTGACTGAATGGACATGGGAACTTCAATTTCTTCCATTATTTTTTTCCTTTAATAGTAAACTTCACCTTTTTCAACGTAAGTTACCGCTACTAAAAATGATGTAATTTATATCAAGTACTGACATAATAAAGCTATTTTCATGTGAGCCATCAGTTCATATATTGTTAGCATTTTCTCCTACCCTTTTTCTTTCTTTTTTATAAAACGAAAAATGTCTAAATATGTCCTTGTACTATACGAAATTGAGCATATCTACCCTTCGTTAATACTTTAGCTCATATATACTTCTACCGTCACATAATTGGTCTATATATGTCTTTACCGTCACATAGTTGGTCCATATATGCCCTTTTCGAAACGACATCCACCCAAACTAATTAGCTCTTTCTTTAATTGTATTAAAGTGTATTACAAACACTATCTCCTTTTTATTAGTACTTTTTTTCTTTACCTTTCTCTTTTCTTTCTTTTTTTTTTCTTTTCTTCTCTTTTTTTTTCCTTTTTCTCTCTCCATATCCGATTTCCTCCGTTGTCGATGCCTTCTCCATTTCTGTCACCAATTTCACGTGATTTTATTCCTAAAAATCAAACTTACACCACCAAAACCTTCCAAGCGAGAAGGCTCTGGTTCTTCTGAAAAGAAGAAGATGAAAATTGTCGGAGAAATTTTTTTGGCGGTGTTAATTTGGTGAAGGCAGGATATGGTCATTCAGATTTTGAAAGTGTTGTTCACTGTGGAGCTTCAAATCTTAGGGAACAAGACCTTTAAAATCTGAATAACCATATCCTACCTTCACCCAATCAACACCACCAAAAAAATTTCTCCGACAATTTTCATCTCCTTCAAATCAGAAGAACCTGTAGGGTTTGCGATAGTAAAATTAGCAGGAATTCATGAGTTTTGTCAAGTTAAATTGGTGACAAAAATGAAAAAGGCATCAGCAATGGAGGAACTTGGATATGGGGGAAAGAAAAAAGAATAAAAAAGAGAATAAAAGAAAAAGAAGAAAGAAAAGAGAAAAGTAAAGAAAAAAAAGTACTAATAAAAAGAAAATAGTGTTTGTAATACATTTTAGTACAATTAACGAAAGAGCTAATTAATTTGGGTGGATTCCGTTTCAAAAGGGGCGTATATGGATCAACTATGTGACGGTAAGGGCATATATGGGCTAAAGTATTAACAAATGACAAATGTGCTCAATGTATAGTACAACGGCATATTTGGACCTTTTCCGTTTATAAAATGAAAAATAGAATAAAAAGACGGAAAAGGGCCAAAAATATCCCTTTACTATGCAAAAAGGATCATTTATATCCTCCGTTACACTATTCGTTCACTATTACCCCTGACTTTATAGAACTGGTACAAAGGATCATTTATATCCTCCGTTACACTATTCGTTCACTATTACCCCTGACTTTATAGAACTGGTACAAAAATACCCCTCTTCCCTTAGGACTTCCACTATGGCTAACAATATCCCATGTGGCTTGACATTTAGCTAAGGTGGACGCCATACACCATGCCACCTCACTACCCCACCCCATTTTACCCCATCCTCCACTTCTTCCTCCAACAAACCTCCACGTTCACCTAACCACCACCACCACAATCTTCATCAACCAGACAACCGCCCTTCCTCTCTTTTAACTCCACAAACCCATCACCATCAGCATATCAACATTAATTGCCTTGGACATTTTGACAAACAGTTGGGAGTCACTTCAAAATTTCAAACATATAAAGATGGCGAAGTCCTGTGAGCATCAAAACAATTCACTACATCAGTTTTAACCTACCAATCTATCACCAATATGTACTGTCTAATCATTACTACATCAACAACTTCATTCTAACACACCCATTTATAGAATAATGTAAATAATCATAGCATAATCCCTTCCAAAGTAAAATTCGTTCATGAATGGCTTAAATTACTTAATTCTATTTATAGACATCAAAATTTTAAGGGATCAAGCCAAATCCTAAATTAAGGATACTAGAGGACTCTTGAAATCCTAGGAGTCTATTAGGATTTCTTGGAGGTTACTCTACCCTAAATCCTAACTCACACCTATATAAAGGGATACATATTCCTTTGAAGAGAGGTCTCAAAATCCCATAAACTCTTGGGATATTCACAAAGAGATCAAAATATGGCCGGATACTTCTTGACAATCAAATAGTTCAAGAAGCTGGAGATCAAGTATATTCCCAGGAGGTTTGCNATGGGCAGCATCTGAGGACCGTGCTACAGACCTTGAGGGAGAAAAAGTTATATGCAAAGTTCTCAAAATGTGAGTTTTGGCTGAGTTCTGTGGCATTCTTAGGCCATGTGATTTCTAGTGAGGGTATTCGAGTGGATCCGAGGAAGGTAGAGGCCGTGCAGAGTTGGCCCAGGCCGTCCTCAGCTATTGAGATTCGCAGTTTCCTTGGCTTGGCGGGTTACTACTGATGTTCTAAACGTCAATGCCACACAAGAGAGGGGGGTGATTTGTGTGGTACCCAATTTTTGCTTAAACTGCTTCTGGAAGGACCTGGTTCTTCTAGGTGTACTAACGACTGCTGTTTGCGGAATTAAAAGTACATAAAATAAAGAACACAAAGATTTTTACGTGGAAAACACCTGGCTCAAAAGGTGAAAAAACCACGACCTACTACTTAGTAGGATTTTCCCAAACTTCCACTAAAATCACTGAGCCAAAACTGTATTTACAAAACTCTTTGTAAACCTAAGGATTAACTCTAATCCCATTGTGGCAACCAGCATCTAACTGCTGCGACAACTTCAAGTTAACTCTAACTTGAATACTCAATATACTTATTACAATTGCTTCTATGAAAGCTGGAAAGGTACAATATGAAAACACCTACTACAATTGGACTAGAAATAAAGAAAGACACATAAAACTCTTTATGGAGCTGGTTCTTCAATCTGGTTCTTGTAGCTTCAGGTTTGCACACTTGAATCACACACGAACTGCTTGCAAAAAGCCTTGCTATTTTGCTCCCAATTCACGTTTAACTTCTGCGTTTTTGTGCAACACCATAATGTGAGAACATCCTGCAATTTATAGAGTTAGTAGATGAAGAAATAACTAGAGTTCTGATGCAACTCTTCCTTGGTGGAAGAGTTGTAGTTGAACTTCTAACTCCTTCCCTATCTTGGATAGTGTTCTCTTTGAGTAAGGAGTCCTTCTCCTTATCAATTATGCAACCTTTTCGATCAGGAGATATTAAATACACCAAGTTAAGCTTATCTCCTTCACGTGCATCCCACATGCTTAAATCTGCCCGTTTTTGTGCACCTGAGGGATGGACCTGCGGGATGGACCTGGTTCATGTCTGAGTTCCTTTGTCAGTCTTCAAAACTAACCTTTACTTGGGCCAATAGGGACTTATGGAGATTACCTCATCAAGCAGTTTGTCCGCTCGCTAAAAGGAAATGCTTTTGATTGGTACACGGACCTCGAGGCTGGATCTATCGATAGCTGGGATCAACTAGAGCAAGAGTTCCTCAATCGCTTTTATAGTAAGAGACGTACTGTGAGTATGATAGAACTTACCAATACTCGTCAACGAAAGGGGGAACCAGTTATCGACTTTATCAATCGGTGGAGGAATGCAAGCCTCAACTGCAAAGACAGACTTAGTGAAGCTTCAGGCATAGAGATGTGCATCCAAGGCATGCATTGGGGATTGCGCTACATCTTGCAAGGTATCAAGCCTGGCACATTTGAAGAACTTGCAACTCATGCCCATGACATGGAATTGAGCATGGCCTCCGCTGGAAATGAAAGGCTGCCCATCTATGAACCTCGCAAAGGCAATGACAAGCAAGAAGTCAGGAAGTCGGGCAAGTTCGTACCCAAGTCTGAAAGCAAAGAATCTATGAATGTCAACACGTCATCTATGAAGTTCAGGACGAAGGTGAGCAAGAAGCAGAGTATGAAATCCACTTCTTTTCACGATAAGTCAAGTGGAAAGTTGACTCTAAAAGAAATGCAAGAGAAAGAGTACCCATTTCTAGATTCCGATGTGCCAGCTATTTTTGAAGAACTCCTTGAGTTAAATCTCATTAAGCTTCCAGAGATGAAGCGACCAAATGAAGCTGGGAAAACAAATGACCCAAATTACTGCAAATACTATCGACTTGTGAGCCACCCTCTGGAGAAGTGCTTTGTCTTCAAGGACAAAGTCATGGACTTGGCTCGCGAAAAGAATATCGTGCTTGAAGATGAGAAAGCAAGCACGAACGAAGTCTCTATCACCTTTGGCTCATTCAATCTAGATGAGTTATGCAGTTTAAAAGGAATCAAAAATGAAGAATTACTGGAGAACAACAAAGTTGAAGACGATCAACCTGATGATGATGAAGGTTGGACGTTGGTGACTCGTCGTAGGCGCCACAAAAGGAGCCCATGAAAAGAATTAGTAGAACAACCAACAAGGAAGATGATGGTAAAAAGACCAATGAAACAGTTAGGCGTTTGAAGAAAGCAAAAGTGGAGATGCACTACCCTCAAAAGCCACGACATACAGTGACCTTGGAGGATTTCTTGCCATCTTGGTTCCGCACGAAGATTTCCCGTGATCGTGTTGAGGCCTCTTATTGCAATGCTGACAAAGGGGAAGAAAAGAGTGATGACCTACCATTGGCACCATCTTCAGAAAAGCTCACTGAGTCCACTCCTCAGAAGTTAATGCTTGTGAGGAAAAAGTCATGTTCACAAATGACGATCTTCTGCTAGGTGACACTCTTCATAACCGCCCATTGTACCTGGTTGGCTATATGCATGATGAAAGGGTAAATCGAATTTTGGTTGATGAAGGATCCTCAGTGAACATTTTGCCAATTCGCACTGTGAAAGAACTTGGTATTCCCATGAACGAACTCTCAGAAAGTCGTGTGATGATCCAAGGATTCAACCAAGGGGGGTAAAGAGCCATAGGCGCGATTAGGCTGGAAATCACCATTGAAGATATGCAATCAAGTTCATGGCTACATGTGATCGATGCAAAGACTTCATACAACGTCTTGCTTGGAAGGCCTTGGATACATGAGAACAAAGTGGTTCCATCTACCTACCATCAATGTTTGAAATACTACGAGGGTGAAGTTGAGAAGAAAATAGTTGCTGATGATGAGCCATTCACCGAGGAAGAGTCACACTTCGCCGATGCAAAGTTCTACTCGAAGAACGCATTGTGAAGGAGATAAAAGTGGATGATGGCATGAAAAGCAAGAATGACGAGCCCACAACTAAAAGAGCCGAAGTGACTACTGGTAGAGTCAAAGATGTTACCGAGGAGGTACAACCCAATGCGAATAAATCTTATAGAGGGAGTATTGCGTCTTATGGCAAGAAAGTGAGTCCTGCGCTCCAATATGTCCCTAAAAGGAAGAAAGATGAAGGTGAATCATCTAATCTCCAAACCAAGACGCTAATGGAGTTAACTCTTCCGGTAAAACGAATTGAGGCAGTAAAGTTGTCCTCGAAATCGCTTGCAGAGTTTGTAGCCCAAAATCATTTGCAGAATGTGGCACTCCCTACAAAGCGAACAGATGAAGGTTTTGATCCTAACGCTTACAAGCTATTTGCAAAAGCTGGATACAATCCTAATGAGGCGTCAAAGTTAGGGAAGCTACCATCAGAAGCTGCAACGAGACAACCACGTGAAGGTTTGGGATACAATCAACCGTCACCAGTGCGCATCTCCATAAGAAGGGCGAGTAGCAATTATATCACTATAGAAGACGAATCTGCCGCTTCTAACAAGCCTTCTGTCTTTGATTCACTTGGAAAATCACCTGTGAGGACCTCCGTGTTTGAAATATTGGGTCCATTAAAGAAGGGAACAAGTTCCAGAGAAATTGTTAAAGCCTAAGAACACCCGCCTCGCCCAAAATCCAGAAAATCTCTAAGGATTTCCAAAGTTTGGTTCCTTCTAGAATGAGGCGACAAACAAAAATTGTGGTTTCACGTAAAGAAGTACTGAAGGTAAAGCCATATATTGTGGTCTACACTAAGGAGCGTGACGAAGATGAAAAAAGTGTGGGTTCTTCGTATCATGTTGCTGTACAAGGCGAGAATGGTGTTCCATCTTCAATGGAGGATAATGCAAAATTGGAGGATGTTTCACCATATTATCACATATCCTTCGACGATGGGGACCCTCAAGAAGATGAAGATGCGAAAGACGCTCCACCCGAACTTGAAGAAGGAGTGAAGATGGCAATTGATGCCTTAAAAGAAGTTAACCTTGGCACCAATGAGGAACCAAGGCCCACCTACCTAAGTGCTTTACTAGAAGCTGATGAAGAGAGCACTTATATTGAGTTACTCAAGGAGTTCAGGGATGTCTTCGCTTGGAGTTACAAAGAGATGCCTGGCTTGGACCCGAAAGTAGCAGTCCGTCACCTTGCAGTCAAAAATGGTGCTCGCTCTGTTAAATAAGCTCAAAGGCGCTTTAGGCCGGACTTGGTTCCCCTGATTGAAATTGAAGTTAACAAACTCATTGAAGCTAGATTTATTCGGGAAGTTAAATACCCAACATGGGTTTCAAGTATTGTCCCTGTAAGGAAGAAGAATGGCCAGGTTCGAGTATGCGTTGACTTCAGGGATCTCAATAATGCGTGTCCCAAAGATGAATTCCCGCTTCCTATTCCAAAGTTGATGATCGATGCTACTACTGGTTACGAGGCAATGTCTTTCATGGACGGTTCATCGGGCTATAACCAAATTCGCATGGCACCAAAAGATGAAGAGCTTACTGCATTCCGCACCCCCAAGGGTATTTATTGCTACAAGGTAATGCCTTTTGGCTTGAAGAACGCTGGCGATACTTACCAAAGGGCTATGCAGAATATTTTTGACGATCTTCTCCACAAGAATGTCGAATGCTATGTTGACGACTTGGTGGTAAAATCAAGAGAGAAGGGCGACCACTTGAAAGACTTGAGAATGGTGTTTGAGTTGCTCCGGAGGTACCAACTTAGGATGAATCCATTGAAATGCGCCTTTGGAGTTACTTTCGGGAAGTTCCTTGGTTTCATTGTTCGACATCGAGGGATTGAAATTGATCAAGCCAAAATAGATGCAATCTTGAAAATACCTGAGCCTTGGAATATTCATAAATTGAAAAGTCTGCAAGGAAAGCTAGCATACCTTAGGAGATTCATCTCCAACCTAGCTGGGAGGTGCCAACCATTCAGTCGCCTTATGAAGAAAGGTGTCCCTTTCAAATGGGACCAAGCATGTAGCAATGCCTTTGAGAGCATTAAATCCTACTTGATGAAGCCTCCAGTTTTAGCAGCTCCTATACCAGGAAAGCCATTGATACTATACATTGCGGCGCAGGAAAGATCTGTTGGAGCACTGTTGGCCCAAGAAAATAGTGAAGGGAAAGAAAACTCTCTTTACTACTTGAGCAGGATGATGACACCTAACGAGTTGAATTATTCGCCAATTGAAAAGTTGTGTTTAGCGCTAGTCTTCTCAATTCAAAAGTTAAAGCACTACTTTCAAGCTCATGTTGTCGTCTTGTTTCTAAAGCAAATCCCATCAAGTTCGTGATGTCAAAACCTGTTCTTAGTGATCGACTAGCGAGATGGTACCTCCAATTTCAACAATTCGAGATTTTGTACATCCCTCAAAAGGCTGTAAAAGGACAAGCATTGGCAGACTTCTTAGCAGATCATCCGATACCTGATGACTGGGAGCTAACTTATGAACTACCTGATGAGGACGCAATGGTCGTTGAAGTTCAACCTCCATGGAAGATGTACTTTGATGGTGCTGCGCATCGTGGGGGAGCTGGGGCTAGCGTAGTATTTGTCACTCCCCAAGGTGAAGTCTTGCCCTACTCTTTCACCTTGACACAACTCTGTTCCAACAATGTTGCTGAGTATCAAGCATTAATACTTGGGCTCGAAATGGCCGTTGATATGAAGCAATTGCAATTGCAAGTCTTTGGTGACTCCCAGTTAGTGGTCAATCAGCTTTTGGGTAGTTACGAGGTTAAGAAGCCTTAACTACGCCCATATCATGATTACGCTAAAAAGTTGATGGGGCGGCTCGGTGATGTGACCATTCAGCATGTGCCAAGGAAAGAAAATAAGAAGGCTGATGCTTTAGCTGCTCTAGCTTCATCATTAGCCCTGCCTGACCAAGCACAAGTTAGCGTCTGCCAAAATGGGTAGTACCGCTGCCAAATGAGGCTGAAGGTGAAGAAAACGAACTCAAGCATCTTGTTGTTGTTTCTGAAGTTGAGAAAAAAGAATGGCGACAACCCATTATCGACTACTTATGCTATGGGATACTTCTAAAAAATCCGAGGAGAAGGACTGAAATTCGTCATCGTGCACCTCGCTTCCTTTACTACAAGGATACTCTATACAGAAGGTCGTTCGAGGGAGTACTCTTGCGATGCCTAGGAGAAGAAGAAGCTCTCCAAGCTTTGCAAGAGGCACATTCTGGGGTATGTGGGTCACACCAGTCTGGACCAAAGCTCCACTTCCATATAAAAAGGATGGGATACTATTGGCCAACGATGGTAAAAGATTGTTTGGACTATGCTCGAAGATGCAAGGCTTGTCAATTCCATGCGAATTTTATTCATCAACCTCCTGAAGTTTTGCACCCGAATGTTGCATCCTGGCTGTTTGACGCTTGGGGATTGGATGTTGTTGGACCACTACCAAAGTCCTCTGGTGGGCACCTATACATCTTGGCTGCAACTGACTACTTCTCAAAATGGGCTGAAGCTGTTGCTCTTAAAGAAGTAAAGAAGGAAAATGTTGCAAGTTTCATCCGAGTAAACATTATTTATCGCTTTGGCATTCCTCGTTACATAATAATGGATAATGGAAAGCCATTCGATAATAGGATGATGAACAAGATTTGTGATCTCTTTGGCTTCAAGCAACGTAACTCTTCGATGTACAATGCTGCTGCTAATGGTCTAGCTGAGGCATTCAACAAGACTCTATGCAACTTGTTAAAGAAAGTCATCTCCAAATCCAAACGAGATTGGAATGACTGTATGGAAGAAGCTCTATGGGCATATAGGACGACTCACCGCACGCTGTCGCGCCCCCTTTTTCTTGCGAAATCGGGTTTATGACATTGGGAGGACAACTCGTTCCCTTTTGGGGAATTGGGTTTGAATTGAAGAGTCGCCACCTAATGATTAAAGTGCATTAGGACACTAAGAAGGGTTTGCTTTGAATAACCAGAGATTGGGTAAGGGCTTGAAATTATCCCAAGGGGAAGGTGTTAGGCACCCCTCAGGATCCACTAGTGTGGTTCCCGGCCAAACTATTGTTGTGAACTTAAGCGCAAATAACACATAGGCAAATAAAGACTTCAAGTAAGAGGGGATTTTCACATAATGGTTACAAATAAACAAAGTTAGAAAGAACCAAAAGAAAGCTGATTTTTCTTAAAGAAATAGTTTGAAATTGGAGAAGAAGCAAAGAAACAAAGAAACAGAGGGAGGGGGGGTCCTAGGTTTATAAATAATATGGATCACCCCACGCAACATCCGGTAATCACTCCTCAGAGGAGCTACACTTGATGTTATCGCGTGGTCATCATATCCATATCTACCCTTTCCCACCCCGTTAGGGTATTAAAGCGCGGAATGGTCTCGTTTACTTATTGCATGCTATTACCCGCCCCAATCCTATCAGTCCCGGAGGCATTTAGGACTACTAATCCTAAAGGGAAGGGATATTAGGCTTGTTTATAGTTTCAAAAGCAAAACTCTAAGGCGACATACAAAAACACGTATAGCAAGTTGGGGGAAGCACATAACAAGTAAAGGGCTCAGATATACCTCCTTTGACAGAGAAGCACATAATTTAGCATGTCTTGCACATTCTGTTTAGGGTCTGATTAAAACTTAAAGGTTGAGGCAGATTGATTTGTTACATAGTTCAGATAAGAAGCCCGAATCAGGCTTGCCTGCTGGTTGTAGCTAATAAAAATCTGATTCAGTTTATAAAATTTACCCTATGGTTTGCCTAAGTGTTGGATGAGGGTCCCATAGGCACGATATCTACTGATTTCAGAAACAATGAAGTAAATTGAATACATACTGATTTGAGAAAAGTTGTTAGTTATTAAAGAAAGGCAAGTTTTAGCGAGAGATCATAAGTTCTGCAACTGATGGTACATCATTATTATTGGTTTTAGACTTATAAGCGAGTGAAGCGATTCAGACTTGATTAAATGCTCCTATAGACATGCTTTCTATGCGTTGTTGATTTTAAACCTTTTTATAGACATGGGGAAATGCAGAAACCTTATGGACATGATATCTAGATGCTGAGCCTATGAACATGATATCTAATTGCAGTTGATTGATTAAGACCTATAAACATGATTGCCTAATGAATAATGGATATGCAAGATTCAGAAAGACCTATAGGCGTATTTTCTATATGCAGAATTCAGATTTTCGGGTAATTACAGATGTGGTATCTATATAAGAGAATGCAGAATTCCTACAGACATGGTATCTACATGAGAAATGCAGAATTCCTACAGACATGGTATCTATATGAGAGAATGCAGAAATTCAGAAATAACCTATAGGCAGGATATCTGTATGAGAGTGCAGAAATTCAGAAAGTACCTATAGAAAGGATATCTATATGAGAGTGCAGACATTTAGAAAGTACCTATATGCAGGATATCTACCCTTTGCATACATAGTTATTCCTCCCTTTTTTACTAGCCATCCCCAAGAGTTTATTACAAATTATTACAGCCCAGAAAAATAAAAGAATACATCAGAAATTAAAAGTACAACCAAGGAGAGCCTGATTCAGACTTCCTGTCTGAAATATGAAGTAAACCAACTCCAATGAGATCATGATCCAAAGCCTTTCTCCCATTTGGATGTGTCAGAGTTCCCTAAGGGTCTCATATGGACTCCGGGCAGTGCTCACACCCAAATGTATCACC
>NW_017679121.1:0-18280 GCF_001879085.1 Nicotiana attenuata
ATTCAGCCCAAAGATATAAAAACAAGGAAACTCATAGTGACCATATCGGGTACTGAAAGCTGTCTTGAGAATATCCGAGTCCCTGATCTTTAACAGGTGATACCCTAAACGGAGATCAATACGAGGTAGGGGATACTTGTTCTTAATTGTGACCTTGTTCAACTGCCTGTAATTAATGCACATCCTCATGGTTCCATCATTCTTTTTACGAACATAAACAGGTGCACCCCACGATGAAACCACTTAGGACGATATGAACCCCTTATCAAGGAAGCTCCTGAAGCTGCTCTTTCAACTCCTTCAAACTCTGCTGGTGCCATACGATACGGTAGATAGAGATGGGCTGATGCCCGGCACCAGATCAATTACCAAAATCAATATCCCTATCCGGTGGCATGCCCGGCAGGTCTGCAGGAAACACAATGGAAATCCCTCACAACTGGAACAGAATCAATGCTGGGAGTCTCTACACTGACATCCCTCACAAATGCTAAGTATGAAAGACAACCTCTCAACCATACGCTGGGCCTTCATGAGTGAGATTACCCCTGCGGGAAAATAATCAAACCAAAACCTCGCCACTCAATCCGTGGCACACCCGGCATAGCTAACGTCACTGTCTTGGCATGACAGCCCAAAATAGCCCGGCTTGGAGATAACCAATCCATGCCAATATCACATCGAAGTCTACCATGCATAACAACAGAAGATCCACTCGGATCTCCAGAAACCCCAATAGACACAACACATGACCAGTATCCACGGTCTACCATAACAGTTATCGCCCACCGGACTAGGAGACATGAACAGAAGAAAACGAGGGACTCGCCAGGGCATATCCACATAATGGGAAAAGTAAGATGACACATAAGAGAAAGTAGAGCCAGAATTAAATAACATAGGGATCTTTGCGGCAGATTTGAGACAATACCCGTGATCACCGCATCTGAGAAACAACATCAGGTCTAGGTGGAAGTGCATACAAACGGGCCTGACCACCACCGGAATCGACCTCCCCTTCTTTGGGCGACCCCTAGATAATTGTCCTCTTCCCCTGCTTGCTGGGTGGATGGTAAAGTAACTGGTGCCGAAGTTAATGGCTGCCCCTCTGTTGAGATGCACCCCCAAGGAAACGAGGACACCTGCCTCCACATTATTCCCAACTCTCCACACTCATAACAACTCCCTAGTGCTGGAGACGGGGACTGAGGGGACCCCTAGCACCAGAATGACTAGCAGACGCACCTGGCGTAGAAGAGTCTCGAACTGATGGAGCATGGGACAAACCCTATGCTGGAAGGGCACATAGTGAGAATGACCCTGCGAGAACCGTGAGAATCATGGCTCGATGATGCCCCACGATAAACATGGGCGAGCTGACTGAGCATGCCGGAATGGGCAGCCTCTGTCGTGCTGAAACTGACCCCTCGAAGGAGCACCCCCAAAACTACCAAATATTGAGGCCTCTTGGCCTCCCTCTCCTCTTGCTTCTGGTGACGAACTGACTCAATCTCACGAGCGATATCAACAACCTCCTCAAATTTAGCACCCGACCACCCTCTCTCTGGTCATGAGAATCCGAAGCTAATACGTGAGGCCATCAACCAAACCTCCTGATCCTCTCTCTCTCCGTAGCAACCAACCAAATAGCATGACGAGCTAACTCGGAGAAACTCATCTCGCACTGTGTAATCGTCATATCCCGCTATCCAACTGCTCGAACTGCCTACGCAGCTCCTCCCTGCGGGACTATGCACATACTTCTCCAAAAAGAGCAGAGAACTGCTGTCAGGTAAGGGTGCCGCACCAACAGGCCTATGCCTCTCACATGCCTCCCACCAAGTGAAGGCAGCTCCGTAAACTGAAAAGTCCGGTGAATACGGACCCACTGGTGTCTATTAATACCTGCGGTGCGAAGAATCCTCTGACATCTATCCAAGGAAACCCTGGGCATCCTCGCCCTCATGCCACCACTGAAAGTCGGAGGCTGGAGTTTGCCTAACCTCTCCAATCTATGCTGCTCATTCCTCTAGCATACTGGAGCTACATAACCCTGAGCAAGATGCCACCTGCTGAGCTAGTGGTGCCTCCGGTGTCTGCAATCCCTGAACAACCTTGATCGGGTGTGCGGGCGGCGGGAGTCTGAGTGCCTCCTCTGGCTGAGAAGTGGCTGCGCAGTAGAAACTACGACCGCCTGAGCAAGAACTCATTACACACGGTTATGATCTGGGCCAAGGTCTCCTTGATGACCTGGAATCACAATGGGCACAACTGGTGCTGAGCTGGTGTTGCTGGAGCGTCCACAATTGGGACATGATCCTGAACTGGGGCGGCTGGTGGATCTGTAGGTGCTGCCTTAGCTTGCTGTGCGGGCCACACCTCTGCAGTACCACGGCCTCGACCGTCTCCTTGGCCTCTAGTGGCCCCAGCTAGTGGTACTGGTGGTTGTCCATCCTGACCGATCGCTCGTGTCTCACCATCTGTGAGAGAATAGAATAACATAAGTTTAGTACTTGGATCAACAGATTTGCATGACAAGAATTCCAAAGAATATAAGGTCTCCTAAAGGTTGTTTAGCCTCCGAGGATAAATACAGACGTCTCCGTACCGATCCGCGAGACTCTACTAAACGATGCTCGTGACTCGCGAGACCTATGTAACCTAGGCTCTGATACCGGACTTGTCACGACCCCAAACTGGAACCGGTCGTAATTGGCGCCTCTCGTGAAACAATGCAGCTGACACAAACCCCCAATACCAATTAACAGTTATAATAATTCATAATCAAGTCATTAATAAGTGATAAATCCCAAAATAGAGTGAAGTAGAACAAATACGGAAACAAACGCACCCGACATCGGGGTGTTACCAGCTTCACGAGCACTAAAATTCGTCTAAGAGTATGAAAAGACAACATAGTCTAATAAAAAGCTAGAACAAGCGAAATAAAGGTAGGAAGGAGAAGCACTGGGCTGCAGATGTCGAGCAGCTACCATGTTAACTCCGAACAAGCCTGCTGGAAAAACAAATCAGCCCTCGCTAAACGTGACCCGAGAATTCCTGAATCTACACACAGGGGTGTAGGGAGTAATGTGAGTACGCCAACTCAGTAAGTAATAAAAAGTAAAGCAAGCTGAAGCGATAAGAAAACATGTAAATACACAGCAAAATGCTACAATGAGGCGTGTATAACCAGCACAATACAGTAAAGCAGTAAAACCTCATGAAAACTTCTTAGTTCAGTAAAACCTCTTTTAAAAACATTTCAGCAGTTCAAACGAGTGAATGAAAACAAGTATAAAAGATAGAAACACCAAATCAGCCCCTAGGGCAAAAAATACCAACAGAACCAGCCCCTCGCGGCTATCTCACAATCACTTGTAACAGCCCTCGGGCTATATCACATCACAAACTGGGTAACCGTGTTCACTGGGGGGTATACAGACTCCGGAGAGGGGCCCTTTATGGCCCAAGCGAATAAACAAGACATCTCATGGCATAATCAACAAGCTTTCGGCTCATATCAATCACAAGCCACCTCGTGGAAGAATAAATCAGGCCCTCGCCTCTCATATATCACAAATCAGTGTAACAATGCTGCAGGCATGTAAGCCCGATCCATTACAATCCTCACAACATAGCCTTGGCCTCACTCAAACTAGTACTCAGCTTAAAATATCATTTATGAAATCAGGAGGAGTGAATAAAACCGAGTTATGAAAACTGTAAGAACATAGCATAACTGAGTGTAATATTAAACCGAAAACAGTGAGGAAAACAGTAGTAAAAGCCCCTAAGGGTCCAAACAATCGGCAGAAGGCCCAGATACGACATTTACCCCCAAACACAATAATATTTTCCAAAACATAACAATATCAAGTAGTTTTCAAGTAAAATACGCGACTTAATAGTCGTGCGGG
Source organism: Nicotiana attenuata (assembly GCF_001879085.1). Lineage (NCBI taxonomy): Eukaryota > Viridiplantae > Streptophyta > Magnoliopsida > Solanales > Solanaceae > Nicotiana > Nicotiana attenuata. The sequence goes on from NW_017679121.1 coordinate 3,921, forward strand.
ATGGACCATGTCACTATCCCCAACATTGCACGACCCCACACTCGTCATCTAGCATGTGCGTCACCTCAAAGTAGCACAACGATATGGAATCCAGGGTTTCATACCCTCAGGACAACATTTACAATCATTACTTACCTCTAACCGGTCCAAACTCTAGCATGCGATGCCTTTTTCTCTCGTCTCGGCCTCAACTCGCGTCGAATCTAACCAAAATCAGAATCATGACGTTAAAATATGCTAAGGAAATGAAGCCCATGCAAAAATAATTAAATTACGACACGAATCCCGAAATTAATCAAACTCGACCCCCGAGACCACATCTAGGAATCCGACAAATTTAACATCAATGGAATCTTTATCTTCCCACGAGTTCATGCATATCAAATTTACAAAAATCCAACCACAAATGATCCCTCAAATCCCAAATTCTAGGCCTCAAATTCCAAGGCCTAGTTTCTTCAATCTTGACCACAAATTTCCATAAATTTCAAGCCTAATAAATGAAATAACACCATAGGAACGAGTTTTAGGTTCAAAAATCTTACCTCAATGAAGTTCCATCTGATTCCCTCTTCAAAATATCCCAAAAAGCTCCAAAAACCGTTTTAAAAATGTGAAGAAAGTCTGAAAATCGCAAAGGATGGAATATATACTTTTTGACCTAGGGATGCCGCACCTGCGGTCCGTTTTCCGCTTCTGTGGAACCGCTTCTGCGGTCTGAGTCACCGCACCTGTGTTTTTTCTCTTAACGGCCTAGGATCGCACCTGCGGTCGCATTCTCGCACCTGCGCCATCGCAGATTCGTCCAGATGCCTGCTTGTGCGGCTCCGCCTGACTCACCTCTTGGCCGCTTCTGCGGCTTGCTTCCGCATCTACGGGAGTCGCACCTGCAGCCTCACAACCGCAGATGCGGTTATGACAACAGCCATAATACTTCAGCTGCCAAACTTCAACTCCAAAAACCCCCGTCGAGCATCGGAAATCACCCTGAGGCCCTTGGGACCTCAATCAAAAGCACGAACAAGTCATATACCACTATCCAAACTTATGCCAATCTTCAAAACACCTCAAACAACATCGAATCAACCAAATCACATCGGATTCAAGCCTAAGGTCCCAAAAATCTTCCGAATTACGCTTTTGATAAAAAAGTCTAATAAAGCACGTCCGATTGACCGGAAATTTTGCCCACACATCCCAAATGACACAACGGACCTATTGAAACTCCCGGAATTCCATTCCAACCCCTATATCAAAATCTCACCTATCAACCGGAAAACGCCAAAAATCCATCTTCGCCAATTCAAGCTTTAAGATACTCCGGACCTCCAAAACTCATTCCGATCACACTCCTAAGTCCCAAATCACCTCCAGAAGCTATCTGAATCATCGGAATTCACATCCAAGCCCTTATTCACATAAGTCAACATCCGGTTGACTTTTCCAACTTAAGCTTACTCAAAAGAGACTAAGTGTCTCAAACCATACCAAAACCATTTCGGATTCGAACCGACTAACCCGATACCACATAACACGGATAAACAAAGCATAAGAAGTAGAAATGGGGAAAATGGAGCAGTAACACATGAAACGACCGGCCGGGTCGTTAAATAAAGTATGGACCACTCTCATCCTTCTATACTTGAGTATTTCGTGCGTTGTTCACATTTACCTTACTTACTTTGAAATATCAGCTTACATTCTTCTATCTTTCGTTCATAACCTCCCTCGCACATAGGTATAAATCACATCCATCATTTGAAGCTCTATTATAATACTTGCACCTCTGGTGCATATACAATCCGGTGGGAGCTTCATATTGACTTCTTATGAGGCGGGTACTTCTTCTAACTGGCTTTATCATAGAGCCGTTATAGAATATAGTTGTGCTATCTCTCTTACACCTCTAATATTAAGAGTGATTCTGCTATGTTCTCAAGCATGATTCCTATGACTTCTGGGTCCAATAATCGAATTCTAATTTACTTCGTTGATGTAACTCTTTAGTTTCCTCTTTCTTCTGATCGGCCTTTATCTTGGCTTAAGTTATCTACCAATATATGGTTCATGGAATTAGTTATTCTATTTAGCCTTTCATGGGCGCTGAGGAATATGCATGATCCTTCAACAATTTAATCTTCGTCCAAGTCCTCGGCCCAATTATTTCTTTTAACGTATACACGAATCTTCTATGGATGTATATGGTGCATGTATAAAACTCCGAACCTTAAGTGCGTTCATAACATAACCAACTTTGGATCATTGATCTGATAATTTATTTCGTTCCATCTTAGCTTTCTTTCATTGTATATTGTTTCTTTTCCTAGTCTTTTTGCCCCTTGTTGTGTCCATAGTTAGCTTATCTTAGTGCCCACACATGCTAGAGTTTTCGTGCAACTCATATGATCTCGAATATTACTTTTGATTTTACATCCCATTCATTAGCCACGGTAGGTGCCACTTTCCTTTGGAGTGCTTACAATGTTGTTGTGAGACTGTTGTTACACGACCATTTCCTCTTTAGGTCGTTGTGCTTAGGTTGAAGCCTTCTTCCTTATTTCCTCATCTAGTCTTTCGTTGTAGTACATAGGGAGAACCCTTGACTCTCGCAAAGCTGTGAGCTTATTACGGACCTTTTGATGTCCTTCCTTGCCTATAATCATCCATAGTTGCTTACCTCTATGTCCTTGTGCTTGTGGGTTGCTTCTGAAATGATATTTTGACTATCTTCCCAGCGGCACTTTCTTTTATCCCCGTAACACTCATACGGTACCTTTAACTACCCGACTCATATTTGAATATATCTCAAGTATTATAATGACATTACTACGAGGCAGAATTCTCCATGTTGGGGTTTACAACATTTATCTTGCATGATCAGCTGATTTGTCTGTAACTTTTTGTCTAGTCATGACTAGGCTCTTCCTCAATAACCTACTAACTACTCGTCGGCCCATTCTCATATCCATATTCTGTGTAATCTCTCTTGGGTTATTCCTTTGTCTAACTTACCTCTTGCACTGGCTCCTTATTTATCTATAACATTTCGGGCAGGAACCCTTACTTCCTTTTTCTCACGTCGTGCTTACATAACGTTCTGGAATCATAGCATATCTGTAGGATTCGGATAAGTGCAATCTCATTACTTTCTCATTTTTATCGCACTCTTCCTTTACCATTGCATAGTTACTAGAACAACTTAATTTTGTCATAATTCCACATCACTCCATATTCCCCCCTTTAAGGGAGTACTAAGATTTAGCACAACGACGATCTACCTGTAGATGTTTTTCCTTTTCATCTTTGGCATCTGTTCACATCATCAAAGACCCTTACTCGCTTTGCGGTAATCCTTCTATACCAAGGATAACAAAATTCCTTACTAGCGAGGGTGACACTTCGTATAATTGGCACATACAATTCATTAAGCTTAACTTCGCTCACATTTCTTGGTTTAGGGAAGCGTCTTCCCGAAAGAAATTTCTCAGAATTTCTTATGAATTTTCTTCTGTTGTCCATTCTATTATCGTTGGAACGCAATCTAAAATTCTCATGATGCCGACCATTATCAAATCACTCAGTCCTTAATTTATGCTTAGTTTACCTAGTTGTCTCAAGGCCTGTCACCTCTGGTCTTTTCCTTCACTTGACTATAGACACTGTAATATAGCCATATCTTACTCATAATGCTTCATTAACTCTCTTCTTATTTCCCGCTAACATCTATGTCTATCATTTGATTCTGAAAACATGAACTAAACATTCTTTTACTTTTAGCTCCCCTTGCTCCATCCATTGGCTCTTCGAATTGCCTAACATTTTTGTCTACTAGGGACGGGAGCCGTACTAATGTAATATTTATCCCTTCAAGGCTTCTAGTGCCTATCTTTGTAGTACACATATCTAGCTGTACTATTTTAGAGTGCACCATATGGGTGTCTCACAAAGAGATCTGTTAGCATATTTGTAATATCCTTCAGAAATGTCAACTAATGCAAATAATCCATCCACCATTTTGGGTCTCTCTCACCCCAACCATATCCTGATATCCCGTCCTTCTCTTAAACCATATCTGTTAGCTCCGATAAGGCATAACTAAGATCGATGTACCCAATTGTACATACCTCTGTTACTGTTGAAGGTAACTCAAAATGCTTATATTCCTCTGCCTGAATTGAAAATACTGATAATCTTCATTAACTAGGTACCTCGTACCCTTTTTCACCTTGCTTCCGTTACTTGCTGGAACTTACGTTTACTTTCTGATTCTCTTTTTCCTTTTTATCATAAAAGTGGATAGGCATTCTTGCCTTAGGAATCCTTATCAAGAAGTTTGCATGTCTTAGTATCCTAATGTTCTGCAGGAGGCTTACAATCTTCATAAGCATGATGCAAAATCGAGTTCCTCTGAATCAATTCTTCCTCAACTACATTCAATCCCTTACCAACGTCTTTCAAGATGTAGGCATCATCGTATTATGAATAAGATAGAATTTAGGAAATCGAGATCTTACAACCGAGATCTACCACACGATCTAGAATAAGAAGAAAGAGTGACAGTCCTAAATGCTCTGTAGCCTCTTGCTTATGAGTGTGATGCACGACACACCCATAAACAAGACTCTACTAGACACGGCTTGTAGACTCCCTAGAACAGTACTGCTGTGATATCACTTCTGTCATGACCCAAACCGATGGACCGCGACGGGCACCCGGTACCTTACTTAACCGAATAACAACATAACGTATCTTTTCATGTAATACTATCATAGATAACTGAGCCGGAAGGCTGCCGTGAGACAAATAGAATACAACATGTGATACCAACTTATACATAAGACATATGAGCCTATAAGACAAAAATAACCACTCGTATACTAAACATAGGCCGACAAGGCCATACAATCTTTTACGTACATGACATCTGTCTACAAGCCTCTAAGAATACATAATTTTCATAAAGGTCGGGACAGAGTCCCACCATACCAAACAATACATGTCTAAATGATACTAACCAAACAAGCAACTCCGAATCAAATGGAGCGCACCAACATCTTCTGCTGAGTTGATAGCCTACTTGGAGGGCTCTCGACCTGTCTATCGGGACCTGTAGGCATGAAACACAGTGTCCCCAAGCAAAAGGGACATCAGTACGAATAATGTACCGAGTATGGAAGGCACATTACTAAGTACATAACAGACATGGAAGAAATATAGAGTAAATGACTCAACCTGTATGTCAGGATAACTCTGTAAATCATGAACTAATTATAATGTCATGCATATGCGTATGAATGTCATGTCGTGCATAGGTACATGTTTCATAACATCATCAGGCCTCTGAGGACATCCCATCATATCATCGCGGCTACTGTGGGCAAAATCATCAACGTATACCAACTGATCAGGTGGTGGTGCGTATATAGCACTGCAACCTTTTCCCATATCGTATATAAATATCATATACATATATACGCGTATATAACGCTATCTGGTCATGGGTCAATGTACATGTATAAATGCATGAAATGCATAAGGAATACGTAAATAAGATTTTTATTGGAATGCCATAAAAATCCATATGCCTTTCGGATAAACTTTATCAAATACGTATTTTTCTGAGACCCATGAACAGAAGATATAATAATAACCCACATGGGGAATCAAGAATATAGACACCCCTAGTATTTCTATGAATAGAGTGATTTATGAAAGTTTCGTATTTTGCTCGTTTCATTTGTATTATTTGGATCATGCCAAATAGAAAGAAGGGATAGCCTTAACATACCTGGAGTTGGGAAACATCCGTGTGATATTCTTGAAAAAGGTTGCACTATACTCCCTTAGAATCACAAAATCTCACGTTGCTATGCGTAAATAATTTTCGTTGGAATTGTTGAAACTTGTAGGAATTCTAGCGTTGTATTGTAGTATTCCTTTGTAGGAATTTGTAAGCTTCTTTAGGAATCTTTATAAGAAGTCACGTTACTGCTTGGAAAAGCTTTTCACATCTGATTTTTGTATTGAAAAATCTAGAAAGGAAATGTCTTGTAGGAATCTCATTTTGTATTGAAAATGTTAGAAGGCAAATATCTTGTATGTAACAAATGAGGTTGCCAGCTATTTAAAAATGATCCCGCTACTCGGTAATTAATAAATTACCTGCGTAATTAAGAATTGTCTCAAATTACTTAAAATTCTTCTTATTTTTATTACATTTTATACATCCTACTATCATGGTCATATGATACATTGTATAATACAAGTCCATAAATATCGGGTATTAATGCTCGGCCCGAATTTTATCCTAACATGCCAAACTTGGGCGAAAATTCATTTTCTTTGACTTGCTTCCCCTCTCAACTTCACGAATTTACTCATCACTTCTTTGAAATACCATAATCCTTATAATCTCCAAATAATCATTTCCTTGGACTGATGTGAATTACCTTACAACAAATTCAACGTAAAATACTATAGGGTGCAACATCGTCATAATTTAATACTGCAAAGCGTAACATCATCGTAATGTAGTACTGCAACGCGTAACATCATTGTAATGTAATACTGCGGGACGTAATATTGATGTGATATTGCAGGGCGTAACATCATTCCCCCCTTTTGGAACATTCGTCCTCGACTGTTGACTAATGCTCTTATCATTTTCATAACTTATAGCTCTTGTGAATACCTTAATACTCTCCTTGACATATAGGCAGTTGTTCTATCAATAAATCCAAAGGTCAGGGCATTCCTCCCTTTAGGCCTCTTTCCCACGCCATGACTTGTTATAGAATTCTTTCCAATCTCGTAATAGGTTCTTCCTTCTATCATGCAGCCTCTACGATACTGACCTTGTAAGTGTGCCTATGCCACTCTCCTATCCATTTCCTCCAGCTTTTAGCCAATCTCTAGGCCTTACTTTGTAAACATATACAAGGTTTAATAGGATGCCTCTCTAGGCATCTATAGGTGTACTGAAGTTCTTCGCTCGGTACTTTGTAGAACTTGCTAATATGGCTATATCTTATTCCATAGACCCGGTTATCCATTCGTATGACTTTGCTGCATCTATGTAGGTCATACTATACCATAATTCTTACTTCGATTTATCTTTAAATAGGTCTGCAACCAACTCCAGGTTACTCTCGTTGCTTATCCTTAAGACAAATGGTCTAATCTCATCTCATACTGTTTTATCCATCTATTGTTGATTCATCATCTACCACTGAAAACTTGATCTTTTATGTAACACCGCCGCTAGGGCTCACATCTTATCGGGGACATCACGAGTAATTAGATTGATTCTAGCGGTGATACTATACTTCAATAACCGCACTTTATAGCATCCCAATGTGACTCACCTTATATGCGTATTTTAGTCCCTTACAATTCATGAAATCCTCCTCCCCCCTTTTTCTTCCTCCTCCAAATCATTACTCAAGCGAAGGCCCAAACGTCATCTTTTATTTATCACAATTATACCCTCATTCTGCTACCAGGGCAGCATTCCATCTCTTCTTAATGATACTAGTCTTATACTCCTTTGAGTTTATTCAGGCTATATTGAGCTTTCTATAACTTAGAGGAACCATCAGCTCCATTATTTTCACGGGCTAAATCCCGAGGACTTATCCATTCTCGTCACCTTCTCCCTTGACTTCTTCTTCTCCTTACTCTTGTCTTTCTAAAACCTTGTCGTTCTATCATACTTTAGCTTGCGATCGATTCCCTTAGGCTTTTCTGGAACATTAAGCGAGACACCGCATCGTCTCTAACTCTTCTTTTGCTCTCTAACTAGACCTTTTGGTACTTAGAAACCATAGGCTGGAAGGTATGCTACTGATGACGCTGCTATCATCCCTGGATACAGAATCCCAGCGCTTCTAGTCTTTTACCTGAAATTATGGACCACTCTCATCCTTCTATACTTGAATATTTCGTACGTTGTTCACCTTTACCTTACTTAAATTTAAAAAATCAACTTACATTCTTCTATCTTTCTTTCTTAACCTCCCTCCCTCATAGGTATAAATTACATCTATCATTTGAAGCTCTATTATAATACTTGCACCTCTGGTGCCTATACAATCCGATGGGAGCTCCATACTGACTTCTTATGAGGCTGGTACTTCTTTTAACTGGCTTTATCGCAGAGCCGATATAGAATATAGTTGTTATGCTATCTCTCTTGTACCTGTAATATTAAGAGTGATTCTGCTATGTTCTCAATCATGATTCCTATAACTTCTGGGTCCAATAATCGGATTCTTTATTTACTTCATTAATGTAACTCTTTAGTTTCCTCCTTCACCCGATCGGCCGTTTTGTCGGCTTAAGTTATCTCCCGATCTGAGGTTCATTGGTATTAGTTATTCCGTTTAGCCTTCCATAGGCCTTGAGGAACATGCATGATGTAATCCTTTAACAATTTAATCTTCCGTCTAAGTCCCGGGCTCAATTCTTTCTTTTAACGTATACCAGAATCTTCTACAGGTGTATATACTGCATGTATAAAACTCCGAACCCTTAAGTGCGTTCATAACGTAACCAACTCTGGATCATTGATAAGATAATTTCTTTCGTTCCATCGTAGCTTTCTTTCAATGTATGCTATTACTTTTCCTGGTCTTTCTGCCCCTTTGTTGCGTCCATACTTAGCTTATCTTAGTGCCCACACACGCCAGAGTTTACGTGCAACTCATGTGATCTCGAATATTACTTTTAATTTTACTTCCTGTTCATTAGCCAGGGTAGGTTCCACATTCCTTTGGAGTGCTTACAATGTTGTTGTGAGTCTATTGTTACACGACCATTTCCTTTTTAGGTCGTTGTGCTTAGGTTGAAGCCTTCTTCCTTATTTCGTCAGCTAGTCTTTAGTTGTAGTACTTAGGGATAACCCTTGACTCTCGTAAAGCTGTGAGCTTATTACGAACCTTTTGATGTCCTTCCTTGCCTATAATCATCCGTAGGTTCTTACCTCTGTGTCTTGTGCTTGTAGGGTTACTTCTGAACTGATATTTTTACTGTCTTCCCAGCGGCACTTTCTTTTATTTTCGTAACACTCATACGGTACATTTAACTACCCCGACTCCTATTTGAATATATCTCAAGTATTATAATAACATTACTACGAGGCTAAATTCTCCATGTTGGGGTTTACTACATTTATCTTTCATGATCAGCTAATTTGTCTGTAACTTTTTGTCTAGTCATAACTAGGATCTTCCTGAATCAACTACTAACTACTCGTCGGCCCTTTCTTATATCCATATTCCGCGTATTCTCTCTTGGGTAATTTCCTTTGTCTAACTTACCTCTTGCACTGGCTCCTTATTTATCAATAACATTCCGGGCAGGAACCCTTACTTCCTTTTTCTGATGTCGTGCTTACATAACGTTCTGGAATCATAGAATATCTGTAGGATTGAGAAAAGTGCAATCTCATTCCTTTCTCATTTTTATCGCACTCTTCCTTTACCATTCCATAGTTACTATAACAACTTAATTCTGTCTTAATGCCACATCACTCCATATTCCCCCCCTTTAGGGGAGTACTAAGATTTAGCACTGCGACGATCTACCTGTAGATGTTTTACCTTTTCATCTTTGGCGTCTGTTCACATCATCGATGACCCTTACTCGCCTTACAATAATCCTTTTTTACCAAGGATAAAACAATTCCTTACTAGCGAGGGTGACACTTAGTATAATTGGCACATACAATCCCTTAAGCTTAACTTTGGTCACATTACTCGCTTTAGGTAAGCGTCTTCCAGAATGACCTTTCTCTGAATTTCTTATGAATCTTCTTCTGTTGTCCGTTCTATTATCGCTAGAACGCAATCTAAAATTCTCATGATGCCGACCATTATCAAATCACTCAGTCCTTAATTCATGTTTAGTTTACCTTGTTCACCAGTCCATACGGATTTCTATTACTCTAGGTCTAACTTTTCCTTCTAGTAGTCGCGTTGGAGTCACAAGATTATTTCTCGAAATAAGGATATGACTTTATGGCCTGTATTCCTTTGTTGACTCAAGGCTTGTCACCTCTCGTCTTTTCCTTCACTTGACTATAGACTCTGCAATACTATGATATCTTACTCATAATGCTTCATCAACTCTCTTTTTATTTCCCGCTAACATCTATGTCTATCACTTTATTCTGAAAACTTGAACAAGATATTCTTTTACTTTTATCTGCCCTTGCTCCATCCATTGGCTTTTCGAATTGCCTAATATTCTTTCTCTACTAGGGACGGGAGCCATACTAAGGTAATATTTATCCCTCCAAGGCTTCCAGTGCCTATCTTTGTAGTACTCATATCTAGCTGTACTATTTTAGAGTGCACTATATGGTGTCTCACAAAGAGATCTATTAGCACATTTAATATCCTTCGGAAATGTGAACTAATGCAAATAATCCATCCACCATTTTGGGTCACTCTAACCCCAGCCGGATCCTGATATCCCGTCCTTCTCATAAACCATATCTGTTAGCTCCAATTGGGCATAACTAAGATCGATGTAGCCAATTGTACATACCTCTGTTACTATTTAAGGTAACTCAAAAGGCTTACATCCCTCTGCTTGAATTGAAAATACCGATAATCTTCATTAGCCGGGTACCTCGTACCCTTTCTCCCCTTGCTTTTGTTACTTGCTGGAACTTATGTGTACGCGGTAAAAATCAGAAGACTTGGTTTTCGCTATCAAGATAATTCGGGAAGCCTCCCTCGAGGCTCCGAGGATGGAAGGCTGTGATCGAGTTCTCGGCCTCCGGGCTCGTCGAGGTCCGAATCAAAGGAAGCAGGGTTTGGGGTCAGGGGTAAGAGAAGATGACTCCAGAGCGCGTGGCTACACCTGACAGGGCCGGTCTATGTGTAACCTACTGAGATGACGAGCGATACGCCATCCCATCTTTCTACTCTTGTAAATAATATATGCATATTTTATTGAGTCCCCTCGCCTATATAAGGGGGACTCACCCTACATTGTAAAGGACTGATGTTGCTCCACTTCTCCAATAAGCAATAATATCTCTCTCTCTCTCTCTCTCTCTCTTTCTTTCTTCTAAATTATCAGTGTTCTTCGACCCCGAGGTCGCCCTAACATTTTATTGTTCTTCATTTGTTCTTCGTCATTTAGCTCAAGATTGACGGTATAAAGCCTTGTATGCATATACATATCTGTTATCCCCTTCTCGATTACCCTCGATAAGGTTATCTTCGATAGGTCCGAGGTAGGCTCGAGGCCTAGCCCTGAGGTATCTACTGGCTTGTCCTAAGCTTGGTAACGTCCCTTACTGGTTTGATTATCGTTTTTGGATGGTTCGATCTTTACTCTTTTTACTCCACATTCAACATTAATCACTCTTTCAAACTAGCTCGGGAATAGATCACATATTTTTAGAATCCCATTTTACAAATTTAATTGTTGTTACCATTTTCACGGTAAACAGTTTGGTGCCCATCATGGGGCTAAAAATAATAGTGATTATTTTCTTGCTAGTTTCGTCACTTAAACACACGATATCTCTCACACTTTTTCTTGCCCGAGACCTTTCAATATCAAGTTAATGGTCAGCTCGATAAGGGAAATCAAGGACGATAACCCCACAAATCGCAAGGAAAACAATATGGCCACCCTAACGGCTGGCGCAACACCGCAGGACCCCGATAACGCATCTAGATCGGTCCGAGTGGATATGGATTCACACGCTGCACAGCGGGGTAACGAAGTCTTGCGCTTCAATGACGGCACGCAACACGCTAACCGACAGGAAACCCGAAAAATCCCAGCCCTGGTAGAACGGGAAGTTGATCTACGGTTTATTTTTGAAATATTGCAGGAACAACGTTTGGCTATCTCTCAGCTTAAGAGCTGCCCGAAGTCTCTTGGCGCGATAGCACCCAAAATATCTACTCGCCCCGAGCCAGTATCCAAGGTATCGGGCAACGATGAACCAACGACCTACCCTGTAGCGGTAAGGATGCTAGAGGACATTATCGAAAAGATCGACTCACGATCGCGGAGACTCCTAAAGCAACCGTCTCCCGAGGATACGGTCCCAGGACTCATTTCGCGGAAGTCAGAAACAACGAAATTCCCTGGGGATGACAGGACCCCAAGTCCTCACAGGTACATCACCACTCACGCATGCCTTTTCAGGAACGACGACCCTCAAAATGGAGAACTCGGGCCTGCCCCGATGAATAGATTTGAAGAAATTCCCCCAGAAGAAACCATGACGCGGATCACTGTTCGACACCCGATCTCGGGAACTCGCTCACCATACTATCGCGATCCGTGGAAGCACGCGCCAACGCCATCAAAATAATGCCAGAAGAGCTCAATGCACCGAAGGCCGGGAGAAGAAGAAGAAATAAAATATCACGAGAAGCTGCGCCCCGCTATCCGATAAGACAAACGAGAGCACTCCCGGTCCCGAATAGTAGGTTGGCACGGGCCCTCGCCCGAAACCCGAACAAAGCATACTCGGCAGCTCCGGAGATATTCGAGCAAAGCTCGGCCGAATATCCGGTCGAGGCTTGGTCATATACCAGCAACCAACACCTGATCTATGTTAGAGCCACTGATAGCCCTCGAGAGACCCCCGCTGGATCGGCGTATCCAGGCAGATCCCCAATAGAGAGGCCGGCACTGAACGAACGGAGTCATCGTCCGCATGTCGCTAACGGAAGAAACGATCCAAGGCACAGCGCATCTCGCAACAACAAGGCGGTGGCCCGAAGACGACACCTTCGAGGAACCCCCAATGATACCAGATTCAACAAAACGCAACAGGCAAGGAAACCTCGCCCCGATAAAGTTCGATTTCAACGTTGCAGTTCCAAGCATAGTGGTCACCATGAGTAAAGCCGGAAACTCCCGATGGCTCGGACCTATTCGACCAAAATCCCCCCAAGGAAACCGTGGCCCGCCACGAGAGTCACGAAATGATCGGAGTTACAGACCCAAGAGAGCAGCAACTATGCTATCCAACAAAGGTGACCACAAAGCATCGCCAAGCAAGCGAACCCAGATCAAGCTTAACAGACTAGGAGGAATCGAACAAAGCAGAGCCGGCAAGCCGCGACATACCGTCACAACCTTTAAAGGATGGCGGCACCCCACTAAGATCCGTAGAAAGTAGAATGCAAGCGCCCGTCGCAAGAAGGGGACGATCTGGGGGAGTACTTCCCGAAGACACCCTCTCGCTCGAGGAAAAAGGACGCCGAGACTCCACCTCGGCATCGCATTAACGTATTGGTAATCCATTCTTTCGTTCGAGCTCATTTTCAAATAAAACATACATCAATGATTACATGTATATCAGCCAAAGATGTACCGACAATGTCGGGCCAAAGCCAATAGGACAGTCCGGACCAATGTCTCCCTCATGCCGGACCGCTAATGTGTCCCTAATGGCGATTGCCACAACATCCAAATTGCTTCCCCAACGCGGCCCGCCCGAGCTCGATCTAATATGTCAGGTGATGAAGGATGCAGACGCTTTGTGCAGACAACGGCGAATACGACGCCCGGGACACAACTCCGGCCCTACTCGTCCAAGGGTGTGAATCTCCACGATAGACGCAGAGCCAAAGCATCTGGCTACAAGCGACAGAGGGAGATTCCTCGNGTAATCGTAGCCACTCTCCTCCATTTCATACATTCCAAATGCTCCAACCAACTCACTCTCCTTATTCCTCTCCTCTTCCATTCCTTCCATTAGCTTCGTAAAATCCTCCAAACCCAACAAGTCCACAATCTCTCTCTATTTTTTAATATGGGACCATACAGGCACGTCGGATAATCAGGAGAGTCATACCCATGTGGACCAGACTCACAACAACAGAATAACATGTATTTTACAACATATATTTTCGCCAAGCAATAAAGAGTATATTCCAAGCATTCGACGCCTCGAAGAAAAATATTTCGGCTTATCCCCAGCAAAAAAGCTCTACATCAAATACGTCCAAAAACGCTCGGAGACTTAATCAACGGCACCCTCGCGACCGCAGGGACGAGGTTCCGGGATCACAAAGCCCTCGCGATATGGCCCCAAGACTATAGAAAGGCGGTATTCAGGCCTAAAATGATCCGATATTTTTGGAGACTCACCATGAGCGACTCGAGAACTTGCACGGCCCCAGGGTCGGAACTTCGGGCTCACCAAGCCTCCGGAAAATAGCTCCGAGCTCACGAGAAGTTGTCTTCAAGCGAACTCGTCGGCTCGAAGACTGTCTCCAATCGCCACACACTGGAAAATCCGAAATTGTAAGACCTTAACGGGCAGTCTCGGCAAAACCAGATCTATTCTCCATAAACTGTAAGACCTCAACAGGCAT
>NW_017679122.1:0-3458 GCF_001879085.1 Nicotiana attenuata
TCTTGGACATTGGAAGTGCACTTTGGAGCGAGGTGAGTCTCCTTTCTAACCTCGTAAGAGGGAATTGTCCCCTTTAGGATTAATGTTTGAGTGTTTGTTGCTAAATGCGGGGACTACGCACGCGTTAGGTGACGAGAGCCCGTGCGTAGCTACTACTATGATAAATATCCGGGTAGCTTAGGACCTACAACATGCCTATTAAATATATCTCTTATGTTAAATCGTTGTTATGAACATCTAGCGTGTAATAGAGCCTTAAAAGGGGATAGGAGCATACTTGTATAGTTAATTAAGTTTGATTTGGTATTCTTGACCATTTATGTGCCATGTGTGTGAACTTGATATTTCATCCTTATTTGTGGATCGGGCCGATCGCCTCGGTATGAATAGATGCATCTATAGGCGCTCTGTCGACCCTCGGCAAGTGCACAGTTTATTTCTGTTGGATCGGGCCGTCGCCTCGGTATTATGTGCGCATGTAAATTGTGGAAAAGCCTATACATGCTTTAATTTGCCATTATCTCCTATGATAAATTATAAACTTGATGCTGTAAAGTTCTTGACTTATACCACTTGCCACAAACTGTTGATACTTGTAAATTCCATGATTTGAATACATCATACTTCTATATATATATATATCAATTGACCTTAGTAAGTATCGAGTCGACCTCTCGTCTCTACTTCTTCGAGATTAGACGGGATACTTACTGGGTACATATTATTTATGTACTCATGCTACACTTCTGTACTTAAATGTACAGGATTTGAGGCAGGTGGATCCGGACATCACTCTGGTGCATATCAGTGAGCGCATCTGGGACTTCTACGGTGAGCTGCACTTCCTTCTTGCCGATCCGCAGCCGAAGAAGTCTTCCTTGTATTTTTTTGTTGTTGTTGTTTCTGTCTATCCTGATTCAGACAGTAGGATAGGGCATTATTCATTTTGTGTATATTCTACTAGTTGTCCGTAGCTTATGACACCAGGTTCTGGCACACACGGTAGTAGACGTTATTTTGGGTTGTATAACTGTCTTTACATTTTATTGATCTTTATTGGTTTATGGCTTTAATTGGGGGAAAATCTATTATAATGGTTTTTGGTAAGGGTAACATGAGAATTTAATTATACTTCCGCGTTGGCTGGCCTGACAAATGGTGTCGAACGCCATCATGACCTATTATGGAAAATGGGTCGTGACACAGACCCAACCCTTGTGTTGAGTCTCCAAAGTCAAATGCACATGATGCAAACAAACGTTCCTACTAGGGATCCGGCATGATGCTGAGTTATTCTAAGTTCAAAACCTGGGTATGTGTTCTAGACTGTGTACCCGAGCGGACAACTCGAACCGAGGAGGGGGCTACGTACCGGGAACCAAAAGGCCATCCGGCTTAGTAACTTGTCCGAGCCTCTTTCTTATTTCAAGGTATGACACTATAAGAGAATAGGGAGTCTCGACCAGCGAGCAAATCCCCGAAGATGAGAAGAGAAGGGTTTCGTAGCAGTTTATATACAGTTCAGATAATATCAAAGCGGTAAAAGCATCATTTAGCACATTAGGCCCAAACATGTAATAAAATCAGATAACAGATAAAGCCAAAATATAACAATTCATCTAAGCTCGAATTCTGAACCCTGAACCAGAGATTCTGGGTTCTTATCCCCAGCAGAGTCGCCAGTGCTATCACACCTCCTTTTTACCACCCCCAGGAAGGGGTATAAGGGGAGTTCTTTCCAACTAAAGGACAATCGAAACGGGATTATTTTTTAAGTTCAAAGTCGCCACTTGGGATAATTATGGTGTCCCAAGTCACCGGTTCAAATACCAAATCGAGGAAAGATTGACTCTGTATTACAGTCCACGAACCAAAAATCCGGGTAAGAAATTCTGTTAACCCGGGAGAAGGTGTTAGGCATTCCCGAGTTCCGTGGTTCTAGCACAGTCGCTCAACTGTTATTATTGGCCTATTATTTGATTCTATTACAAGTTTTAAACCTATGTGCATTTTTAACCTTTAACCGCTTTTATTCATTTTTTAAAGAAAATTGCAACGTCATTTAAAATATGTCTTGAACCACGTCACATAAATGCACCCGCAGTCCGCAACACATATTCTATATAACATTGTTGAGATTTGGATTTGGGTCACATAAATGCGCACCCGAGTTTAGGAAGATAAATTATTAACATAACGCGCCTAAAGCAACTACGCGTTTTTAACTTTGCGAGGGCCATGGAAATTTGCTAAATGGCACGCCTCGAATTCTAAGGATTTTAAAAGAAATAATTAAATGAGGGCCACGCATTTGAGATTTTATTCGGCGCGGCGCACCTCAATTCCAATTCTTGAAAGGGAATTCAACCTAAAGTTCGGAGGGCCATATGTTATGGACTTAAACATGATAAGAACACCTAAAACCAACTCAACTTCACCTATCTTTCTTTCGCCAATGTATAACTACAAACAAACACAATATGATAAGAATTGAACATCCAGATCTGAAGCAGGAAATATTACAAATGCGTTCATACTTTCTATGACCCCCTTCTTACTCTAAGTTTTGCATCAGCATTTTGCGTTATTTCTTTGCAATATACACTAACCCATGCTCTTTTCTTTTAAAAAAAAATACCTTAACATTCAAATGGAATAAGTTGCAGTAGTTTAAATCAAAACAAAGAAGCAGAAACATTTCACATTTCAATTTAAGACAAAACTCAACATAGAATTAACAATAAGCAATTTCAACACTAATTATGGAAATACCAACTGACAGAAATAGGAAGAGAATGGACCTCGAGAGCAGCAGCTCATCGAATCTGAAAATGTTTAGGACCGAGAACTTCGATCTGTGACAAGGACTCGAATCGGAATCAACCTCGACGGACTTTGACGAACTCAAACCTCGACACTCACCGGAACCAATGACGCTACTACCATAACGATGGTGATACTGGAACCACAGCCAAACGACATACGCGAAAGAATGCCAAAGAACTGATTCTAGCCAAACTCAGCACAAAAACGTCACAAAATCCAAAACCTGTTAGATTTAGACCCATCCGACATAAAAGTAAAGCACACAGGAACAATGGTGATGAAACAGTGGACTGTTTTCTACTCGTTCATCGTCGACGATGCGACTCCGACAATACAAAGACAGCAAAGGGTGGAGGAAGGGAAAGAAACAGCGGCGATGGTGAGCTGGGGTAAGATCGTTTGGTTCTGTTTGTCGCGTCTGGAGCTCGTTAATCCGGCGAGCTGCTGGAGCTCGTTTTTCCGGCGAGATTCAGGCAGCCGTGGTCAGCTTTATTTGCCTTTTTTTAGGGTTTGCCGGATTTTTCGGCGGGTTTGGTAGTGATTGGCGTGGCTGGTGAGGGGTGTGAGTGAAGAGGATTATGGGGTCTGTTGGTGTCTGTGGTCGATGAAGAGAGTAGGGGTCGTTTGGAGAA
>NW_017679122.1:12227-13089 GCF_001879085.1 Nicotiana attenuata
CATGATGGTCGATGCTCCAGGTTCAAATTTATTGAAAAGGAAAGAAATCCAAAGTCAAGTGCCAATAAAGGCAGAATAAGATGAAAAGGCTAAAGTCCCATATGGCTAAACCATCATGTGAAATTTTGGGAAGGTCAAGGTCCCTGGGTTTTAAAAGAGAGATTGATCTCCAGAAAGTCAACAAGCAACAGAGATGTTCATCGAAAGAGTTGGGCCGAGATCAAGTGATATAAACAATCAAGGCCACAAAACCAACAGCTGTTTCAAACTAACAATTGTTCTTTATATGAAAACATGAAACAGGTACAATCCAAAGCAACCTTGCAAGAAGCAGGTGCAACCAAAAAGAAACCGCGCAAGGGCTAAAAACAGCTTCGCAGCAATGATAGCCATGGCATGGTGTTCTCGGGCTATGAGGATGATGCCTCCGAATGATGACACCTTTGGACAATTTCGCGATATTTCAGCCCATGAAATGCAAGGTTTGGCGGTATTTCAGCCGATGCAAAAACGTAAATGGCGATGTTTCAGCCGACAGAAGATTGAAATAAGGTTTGGCGGTATTCCAGCCGATGCAAAAACATAAATGGCGATGTTTCAGCCGACAAAAGATTGAAATAAAGTTTGGAGATTTTTCAGCCGATATGAAATAAAATGGCGATATTTCAGCCGAAGCAAAAAAGTAAAATGGCGATATTTCAGCCGACAGAAATTTAAGTGAAGTTTGGCGATATTTCAGCTGATTGCAAGACGTGAGGTGGCGATATTTCAGCCATGAAAGAAAGATAAAGTGGCGGTATTTCAGCCATGCAGGTGGAGGTAGAGCTTAACCTCGGAAGGCAGAAAGGTAGCCTTATGCAAT
>NW_017679122.1:17588-18279 GCF_001879085.1 Nicotiana attenuata
GTATCAACAGCTGCCCCTCGTTTACCTGGGAAGGATGAAAGAGTTGTCGGGTAAAGACATGATGGCCAATTTTGACCGGAAGTGGCGGTTTTCAAAGAATTTGACCGAGCTCTGGTTTTTGAGCTGCCTACATATCCCTGGGTTTTACAGGAATCAGGCCATATGTAGTTCAGGAACCATTGACGGAACATGCCGATGGAGATTCGAAAGGACGGACGCGATGCTTTTGGAGAGGCAAGAGGTATTTGGGAAGTTGATCAGCTGCGAGAACCGGAGCGGGACCGCTCCTGCTGAGACGGCCATTGTTAGCCGGTGTACCTGTAAGTGAGCAATATAGGCGTATATTGTGCATAATCTAAAACATGATGCAAGTTCCCGTCGGACCACGAATGCTGTCCTCGGACGGTTAGGATGACGTCCTCGGACCATGATGTCCTCGGCCATGAAGCGCAAATTTAAGGATTCGCAGGCTATGAAATGATGTTCTTGGGCCATGATAATGGTGCCTCCGAACCATGATGCCTTTGAATAATAATGTGCAAGATATAAAGTGGGGTCCTCGGGCCATGGCATGGTGTTCTCGGGCTATGAGGATGATGCCTCCGAATGATGACACCTTTGGACAATTTCGCGATATTTCAGCCCATGAAATGCAAGGTTTGGCGGTATTTCAGCCGATGCAAAAACGTAA
>NW_017679123.1:0-8636 GCF_001879085.1 Nicotiana attenuata
AGCAACGCTTATAATGAGTGGTTGCGCTCTTCCTATATCATTACCCCTAAATTCGGAAAGGCATATTTGCGGTAAAACCAGTCGATCAACGGTGTAGTCGACGGTTTCGTGCCTTCCCCCCTTGAGTTGTCCGCTCAAGGGTACCAGTCTAAAACCCCATAGAAACCTTACTCTGTTTAAACTGTGCATGCATCATGGTCAAACCTAGCCGGGTCAGTTATGTTGTCCACATAATGATCCTTTAAGATAGCCTTGTCCAAAAGTCCACTGGGTTGCCCCAAACCCAAACGGACATCATCACGTTCTGTGCATTTATTTGGGGAACTAAATGCTTCATGCTAATTGTTGATGTTAAATAGTCGAGTCTGGTGGGGTAGGGTCTAACCCTTCTGTCTTGCAGATAATGAGGCACGAAATTCCTAGATTCGGCATGGTCACCAACATCCATCCAAGACTGCTAAGCTGGTGGAAAGATCTTCACTCTGGTGATCAAACTCTCATCCGGAAATATCTAGGAAATATACCTTCCCTCCTGGAGATCCAACCCAATAACAAGATCATAGAAGCTGCTACACTGTTTTGGGATTGTGAAAGGGCTGTGTTCCGCTTTGGGGACATCAAAATGACACCCTTGCTAGAGGAAATAGGAGGATTGACCGGTTTGGTATGGGAAACTCCGGGTTTGCTAATGCTTGAGAACCGCAAAGGTAGGGGATTCCTTAAAATGATGGGTTTGAAGAAGAATCCAGAGTTAACGTGCTTGAAGGATTCATACATTCCTTTTGATTACTTGTATGAAAGGTACGGTCACAGCAAATCTTATCGTACCTACTCTGGCGAGTTTGCCATCACATCTTTGGGACACGTCCATCACAGAGTTTTCGTCTTTATATTCTGTTTCCTGGGTATGATTGTATTCCCGACAAAGAAAGGCAGAATTCATACTAGGCTGGCTATGGTAACCAAAACCCTAATGGAAGGGATTGATGGGCAGGCGTTCAACATCGTACCCATGATTATTGCAGACATATACCGAGCCTTGGAGAAATGTCAGCGAGGAGAAAAACACTTTGAAGGTTGCAATCTATTACTCTAACTCTGGCTCATGGAACATCTCCAAAAAGGCGAATATCGACAAGAAATCTGGCATAGGGACTGGGATGATCACATCGCTTTCCATCACCCAAAGCGAATGAATTACATCCCAGACATGTTCGCTCAGCCAGAGGATGCTAAAGGATGGGTTGAGCTATTCGATAATTTGACCGAGGAGCAAATTCAGTGGATGTTCGAATGGTTTCCGACAGAGGAGTTCATCGCCCGATCAAGAGACACACCTTTCCTGATACTGATTGGTCTCAGGGGAACCTATCCTTACGTCCCTCTCCGAGTTATGAGGCAAGCTGGTAGGAAGCAGGTTATACCCAGGGTCGACAGGATGAGTCATTTCCGGGCTGACTTCCAGAATGATGATAGTCCGTACAAGTGCCAAGCTCAGCATATGTGGCACTGCAAGATCATAATGGGGAGAGATACCATGATGGTCTGGGTTCCTTTCTACTCAGGATGGTTGGAAGACAATCATGATGGTCTGGGCCAGCCAGGGTTTACTCGAGGCCACTGAATCATAGATGAAAGGGCCGAGACATAGGTCAAATACAACTAACTGCGCAAAAGAATCCAGGAGTACGAAAATGAACATCGCAAAATACAAGAGTCCAACCGGAAGCTGATTGAGGAATGGAAGGACATGACTGTCAGTGCCAACAAGCAATTGGGATACTTGGAGCGAGGCATAGTGGAGTTGGAGAGAAAGTTTCTCAAGAGGGTCGAAGATTGCCAAAATGCTGAAGGAACCGAAGGCGGACATCTAGTCAGGGCCTACCTATTGCTGGGACTTCGCGAGTTGGGAAAGCTGTTCGACGGAGCCAAGGATGCCGAATCTGGGGAAGGTCCTTCTGGGACCAAGTAGATAGGAGTTTTTCTTTTCGCTTTATAAAATGTAATAAGGCCAATGGCCATTAGTGATTTTATTTCTTGCTTATTTAGTGGCGTTTTGGGATTCGTCTATTTTTATCAATAAAATGAAGCATTTAGCATTCTAATTTCTCCAAATCAATTTGTCGCTAGGCCCACCTCAGGCATAAAGAGGTCCCCAAATTACGGCGCGCTTTATATTCCCGCGCTATGTGTTTAAATACTGCAATAATTTTTACGATCCTCACTAACTTGGTTACCTTTTTGTTTTATTTTTGTTGTTTTGTTATTCCCCTCCCCAAAGGTTAGTTCGTGCACTCTGGCAACATCATCCTATTCCACGAGATCCAGGGGCCCTCGACCCACTCCTCCTCTTAGTCCTATCAAAAACAAGAACAAAGGCAAGATGGAAGATTTGAACAACGTTAGAAAGGAGAATTCAACTGAACGGGTAGAGGTCACTAATGGTCATGGTACTCAGGAAAATGTATCCCAGCTTGAACAGAAATTGCTGAAGTTCCAGGAAGAGCTCGACCAGGTTCGGAATCTGGCAAGCTTGTCATTTCCCT
The DNA here is from genome assembly GCF_001879085.1 of Nicotiana attenuata. Lineage (NCBI taxonomy): Eukaryota > Viridiplantae > Streptophyta > Magnoliopsida > Solanales > Solanaceae > Nicotiana > Nicotiana attenuata. The sequence continues at coordinate 2,547 of NW_017679123.1, forward strand.
CAGCACCCCGGATATCACCTTTCCCGATACTCAAAACCCTACACCTCAAACATCCCGAAGCAACAGAATCATCCCGCTCCTCATACTGTTCCACCAAAGACCCAATGCAACACCTGCCATACCTCGAACAACACCCCGTTACTCATCCCAGAACTCCAAAACTCCACAAATGACCACTTCCACACCCACGATAACACCCCCATCTACGTGGAGACCATGCCACACTCCACCCAACCCATCTCAAGCACACTCGAGTCTGATGATAAAGACTTGCTCATCAGGAACCTGGCTGAGGAACTTAAGAAGTTGACTAGCCGGATTCAGGGCGTTGAAGGAAACAAGGGAATTGAGGGGCTGAACTATGAAGATCTTTGCATACATCCCGATGCCGAACTACCCGAGGGGTACAAACCTCCGAAGTTCGAAATGTTCGATGGTACAGGCGATCCAAGGGTCCATTTGAGGACGTATTGTGACAAGCTGGTTGGAGTAGGGAAAGACGAGAGAATCCGCATGAAGCTGTTCGTGAGGAGTCTGAAAGGAGATGCGCTGTCTTGGTACATCAGCCAAGATCCAAAGAAGTGGTCATGCTGGGTAGGCATGGCGTCCGACTTTATGGACAGGTTCAGGTTTAACACAGAGAATGCGCCGGATGTGTTCTATATTCAGAATCTAAAGAGGAAGCCAACAGAAACATTTCGCGAGTATGCTACTCGCTGGAGGTCCGAAACTGCTAAGGTCAGACCTGCCTTAGAGGAGGAAGAGATGAACAAATTCTTTGTCCGGGCCCAAGACCCGCAATACTACGAACGACTAATGATGATCGAGTGCCACAAATTTTCCGACATTATCAAACTGGGTGAAAGGATTGAAGAGGGTATCAAAGCGGTATGGTTACAAACTTCGAGGCCTTGCAAGCTACAAATAAGGCCTTGCAGTCCGGTGGTGTGTCCAAGAAAAGGGACATAGGGGCCGTGATAGTTGCACAAAGGACCAAATCTCCTATCAAATACCAAACTTACCCAACACCTCCACTCACATATCAGCCCACTCCGAACTACCAAGCACCCTCACCGCCCACTTATCAATCACCTCCGCCTTCCATATATCAGCCTACTTCGCCCAGATATTCCCGCACATGTCTACCAAACATACAATTCTCAACCATCCCACTATCAATCACCTCCTGCACGTCAGAACTTCCCTAGACCCCGACCAAATGTTGATCGCAGGCCTCCCAAACAATATACAGCCATCGCTGAACCTATTGGCCAGTTGTACGAGAGACTCAAAGCCGCTGGTTATGTCACCCCCATCCCTGCTACTACTCCTGAGAACCCTTCTCAGTGGGTTAACCCAAACAAATCCTGTGCATACCACTCCGGCATGAAAGGGCACACCATCGACGAATGTCGTTCTTTGAAAGACAAGATCCAGTCTCTAATCGATAATAAGATTATTGTGGCAAAGGAACCCGCTCCAAATGTCCGCAACAACCTTCTACCAGACCATAAAGGCGGGGGTGTTCACATGATTGAAGTGGAGGATGATTAAGATCCCGAGGGATCCATCGGGCTAATCGCAGAAGGCGTTGATCCAAAGAAACCAGCAGTTACTCTCAACCCCATCATAGTCCAGATCCAACCATCTGAGGTCACTGAGGTAGATGTGTCTATCCCTCTTGAGTTCGAAGAAGCGTCATCAACAAAGGCACCAACACCATTCGAAGTTGCAGTTTTGCCACCCAAAGAACATGTCCCATTCGAAGTAAAGATGGCCGCACTGATCCAAGTGGCGATGCCACCGTGCCGTCATTCCATACGAAAACTATACCCTGGGATTACACAGCCGAGGCTAGGAGAAAAGGCAAGGTCAGGTTCGGAGAGACTGTTGCAGCACAGGGTATGACAAGAACCGGGAGAGTCTATACCCCTGAATACCTGGCTGAGTCCAGCAAGCAGGCCTCCAACCGGCCACCCATCATTGAGACAGGTCCAGACGACCTTTGGAGAAAAATATAAGCCAAAGAGTATTCGGTCATCGACCAACTAAACAAAACACCAGCACAGATATCCATCCTCTCGCTACTGCAGAATTCCAAAACACACAAAAATGCTCTATTGAAGGTGCTGAGTGAAGCCTACGTGCCAAGTAACATCACTGGCGGGGAAATGGCTAATATGGTGGGACAGGTATTAGAAAGCCATAAAATCACCTTCTATGAGGACGATCTGCCACCTGAAGGGCTGGGTCACAACAAAGCCCTGCACATCACCGTGCAATACGAAGACTATTTCATCACTAGGATCCTGGTCGACGGGGGTTCCAACCTTAAACATTTGTCTTCTGGTAACACTCAAGAAGTTGGGCAAAGGGCTGCATGAGATAAAAGAAGGAGCAATCAACGTGAAAGCCTTTGATGGGTCCCAGAGGTCCGCCATCAGTGAGATTAGCTTGTGTCTGCAGATGGGACCAACCTGGTTCGAGCTTGATTTTCAAGTAATAGATGTGCCCGCATCCTACAACTTGCTGCTAGGACGGCCATGGATTCACGCCGCTGGGGCCATAGCGTCAACACTGCACTAGGAAATAAAGTTCGAATGGAATCACCAGGAGGTGATCATTCATGGCGACGGTAGCAACCCCATATACAGTCGCCAGACCATTCCAGCGATCGGAGGGAGAAGAAAGCTAGGCGGAGAAACCTACCAACACATCGAGTGGGTCATTGCTATCGACAAAGACAAATGGTGGGATAACAAGATCGAGAGTATATTGAATAGGAGTGGGTACGGGCCTGGCAAAGGACTCGACAAAAACCTCCAAGGAATCGCTAAACTCATAACACTCAAGAAACATGGCACCACTTTCGGCTTGGGGTACGAATACAAATGGGAAGAGTTCAACAACTGGTCACCACCATGGCGCGGTCCTTACTACCCACTGGAGCAGCCGATACTGCATTGGGAGTAGACTTTCCAACAGGCTGACGTCATCTATGGAACAGACGAAGAAGAAGCGCTCGCAGCAGTGAAAAACTTGTTTAGAGGACAATGATATGGATTGCTGTGTTATTCTTGAGGAGGAGGGGGAGGAAGGCCCTTCCATACAGGCTGTAAGTAGAGGAGCACGCCTCAATAACTGGACTATCAGGACAACCAGAGCCTGGCGAGCCTCGGGGTAGCAAGGCCAAAACAAGCATCATGCACTATTTTTATTTACTAGATGATTTTCTTTTCACATTTTAATTCCCACAATAGGATCTTCAATTTTCAAAACAGTTATGAAGTTTATCAAAGAATTTCGACTTTTCTTATGAATCAACACTCATTATTATTTTTCTCTCATTACTTTACTTATACAGTATTACTATTACTTATCTTGATGAACCAATGACTGTGACATGCAATGAGACAACGCAACAAACGGACATTGATTCAGAGGAAGATGACATACCAGAGGAGATTGTCAAAGAAGTTGAGAACTTTGAGAACCGACCTAAGTCTAACCTGGATGAGACAGAGATTGTTAACTTGGGAGATGTAGAAAACGTCAAGGAAACATGAATCAGTGTTCACTTATCGCCATCAGAAAAGAAGGAATACACAGAATTTCTAAAGGAATATGAGGACATATTCGCCTGGTCATATGATGACATGACTGGTCTAAGTACATCTATTGTGGCCCATAAACTCCAACCGATCCGACATGTCTGCCGGTAAAGCAAAAGCTCAGAAAATTCAAGCCTGATATGAGTTTGAAAAATCAAGGAAGAAGTCACTAAGCAAGTCAAAGCTAAGGTTCTCAGGGTAGTGGAATACTCGACATGGTTAGCCAACATCGTTCTAGTACCAAAGAAGGACGGGAAGGTCAGAGTCTGTGTCGACTACCGGGATCTCAAGCGGGCCAGTCCGAAAGACGACTTCCCTTGCCAAATATACACATCCTAATTGACAATTGCGCCAAGCATGAGCTACAGTCATTCGTGGATTGTTTCGTTGGTTACTATCAGATCTGGATGGATGAAGAAGATGCTGAGAAAACGGCTTTCATTACGTCGTGGGGAATGTATTGTTACAAGATGGTGCCATTCGGCCTGAAGAATGCAGGGGCCACCTACATGAGGCCATGGCTACCATTTTCCATGATATGATACACATGGAGATAGAGGTATATGTGGATGATGTTATCATCAAATCCAAGAAAGTCGCTGACCACATAAAAGATTTGAGGAAGTTTTTCAACAAATTACGGAGGTACAACCTGAAACTAAACCCCGCAAAATGTGCATTTGGGGTTTCTGCAGGGAAGTTGCTTGGGTTTATTGTGAGTCGTTGAGGAGTAGAACTTGATTCATCAAAAGTCAAAGCCATTCAAGAACTACCATCGCCAAAGAACAAGAAGCACGTGATGAGTTTCTTGGGAAGACTCAACTACATCAGCCGGTTCATAGCACTGTCTACAGTCATCTGTGAGCCAATCTTTAAGATGTTGAAGAAGGATGCCGCTACCAAATGGACCGATGACTGTCAAAAGGCCTTCGACAGAATCAAGGAGTACCTATCAACACCACCACTCTTGGTCCCGCCTGAGCCAGGTAGACCTTTATTACTCTACCTTGCGGTGTTGGATGGAGTTTTCGGTTGCGTTCTGGGGCAACATGATGAAATAGGAAGAAAGGAACAAGCCATCTATTATCTCAGCAAGAAGTTCACCCCGTACGAGGCCCGATATTTTCTTTTGGAGCGCACATGTTGTGCTTGGACTTGGGTGGCTCAGAAGCTAAGGCATTACTTCTGTGCCTATACCACGTACCTCATATCAAGGATGGATCCCTTAAAGTACATATTTTAGAAGCCCATGCCCACTGGCAAGCTAGCCAAGTGGCAAATCCTGTTGAGTGAATTCGACATTGTCTACGTAACTCATAAAGCGGTCAAGGGACAAGCACTGGCAGATCACCTCGCTGAGAATCCCGTGGATGGAGAATACGAACCCCTGAAAATGTATTTTCCTGATGAAGAGGTATTATTCGTAGGAGAAGATATTGCAGAGTCCTATGATGGTTGGAGAATGTTCTTTGATTGAGCAGCAAATTTCAAAGGAGTTGGCATAGGAGCAGTCTTGGTATCAGAAACCGGTCATCATTATCCAGTGTCCGCTAAGCTCAGGTTTCCCTGCACCAACAATATGGCCGAATATGAAGCTTGTATGTTGGGGCTTACGATGGCCATTGACATGACCGTTCAAGAGTTGCTAGTGATTGGAGATTCAGATTTACTTATACATCAGGTACGAGAAGAATGGGCAACCAAGAACTCTAAGATACTCCCGCATCTGCATCATGTACAGGAATTGAGAAAAAGGTTCACACAGACGGAATTCCAATATGTTCCCAGAACCCAGAATGAGTTTGTCGATGCATTGGCCACCCTATCATCTATGATACAACACCCGGATAAGAATTTCATTGATCCTATTTCGGTGAAAATTCATAATCAGCCAGCTTACTGTGCCTATGTTGAAGAGGAAGCAGACGGAAAGCCTTGGTTTCATGATATCAAGGAATATTTGGCAAAAGGAGAGTACCCGGAGCTTGCCAATCATACTTAGAAACGCACACTTCGGAGATTGTCCAACAACTTCTTTCACAGCGGAGGAATCCTATATAGAAGGACTCCTGACTTGGGATTATTAAGGTGTGTTGATGCAAAAGAAGCATCCAGGCTACTAGAAGAAATTCATGCTGGGACCTGTGGTCCGCATATGAACAGTTTTGTCATTGCAAAGAAGATACTCCGGGCTGGTTACTTTTGGATGACTATGGAGACAGACTGCATCCAGTATGTCCAGAAATGCCATCGCTGTCAGATACATGCAAACATGATAAAGGTACCTCCAAGCGAGCTCCACACAACAAGCCCACCATGGCCGTTCGCCGCCTGGGGAATGGACATTATTGGACCAGTCAAGCCTGCTGCTTCCAACGGACATAGGTTTATCCAAGTAGCGATTGACTATTTCACCAAGTGGGTCGAAGCAGCATCTTACAGAGCAATAACTAAGAAAGTCGTGGCAGACTTCGTCGCG
>NW_017679123.1:11604-14110 GCF_001879085.1 Nicotiana attenuata
CCCCCCCCCCCGAAATCGGAAACTGGGGCAGAATTTTGAGGAGGACCCTCAAAATTCCGTAGCGAGAGAGGTTGCAATGTCTCGAACCACGTCACAGTTGTTGGTTCATCTAAAAACTATTTTATCATATATTTATGTTACACTTTTACAAAATCATGCATGTTTATTATCGAAACTGCTTTGTTTAGCAACGCTACCCCAATGATACAAATGGTATCACCAGATAAAAGTAGAACGAGTCAAGCAAAGCTAGCGGGGATACGAACTAATCTTTCCCCCCTTTTACAAAACGCACGATTTTTCTTTGGACGCAGGCACAAGGATTGCGACATCATTAAAACATACTGCACACTCATGGAACAAACATTGTTCAAGAATACGACTCTCTTAACCGTTATACTTGCCAACATTTGCTATCCGCACACCAGTGATGTCCCGTATGTCACAATGCTCCCAGTAATCACCACGCCGCAATCTGCTATCAGCTAAGAAACTCTACTGTCATTTGCTATTTTATTTCTTGCATAAGGCTACCATTCTCCTTTTCGAGGTTAAGCTCTACCTCTATCTGCATTTGCATTGCGTAAGGCTACTATTCTGCCTTCCGAGGTTAAGCTCTACCTCTATCTGCATCTGCATTGCATAAGGCTATCATTCTGCCTTCCAACTTGCATAAGGCTACCATTCTGCCTTCTGAGGTTAAGCTCTACCTCTATCTGCATCTGCATTGCATAAGGCTACTATTCTGCCTTCCAACTTGCATAAGGCTACCATTCTGCCTTCCAAGTTAAGCACTACCACTATCTGCATCTGCATTGCATAAGGCTACCATTCTGCCTTCCAACTTGCATAAGGCTACCATTCTTCTTTCCAACTTGCATAAGGCTACTATTCTGCCTTTCGAGGTTAAGCTCTACCTCTATCTGCATCTGCATTGCATAAGGCTACCATTCTGCCTTCCAACTTGCATAAGGCTACCATTCTGCCTTCCGAGGTTAAGCTCTACCTCTATCTGCATCTGCATTGCATAAGGCTACCATTCTGCCTTCCAACTTGCATAAGGCTACCATTCTGCCTTCCAACTTGCATAAGGCTACCATTCTGCCTTCCGAGGTTAAGCTCTACCTCTATCTGCATCTGCATTGCATAAGGCTACCATTCTGCCTTCCAACTTGCATAAAGCTACCATTCTGCCTTCCAAGGTTAAGCTCTACCTCTATCTGCATCTGCATTGCATAAGGCTACCATTCTGCCTTCCAACTTGCAGAAAGCTACCATTCTGCCTCCCGAGACTAAACGCTGTCTCCATCCACATTGCACGGCTAAAAGATCGCCACATTACACGGCTGAAAGATCGCCACATTGCATGGCTGAAAGATCGCCACATTGCACGGCTAAAAGATCGCCACATTGCACGGCTGAAAGATCGCCACATTGCACGGCTGAAAGATCGCCACATGCTACTGCATCCTTCATGGGCTGAAATATTGCCAACCCATCCAAAGGCGTCATTATTCGGAGGCATCATCCTCATAGCCCGAGAACACCATGTCATGGCCTGAGGACCCCTTTCAACCTTTTTGCATATCATTATTCAAAGGCATCATGGTTCAGAGGCACCATTCTCATAGCTCGAGAGCATCATTTCATGGCCTGCGAATCCTTTATTGTACGCTTCATGGCCCAGGACATCATGGTCTAAAGACATATTGTAACCGTTCAAAGACAACATTCATGGTCCATTGGGAATTTGCATCATGTCTAAATTTATGCACAGTATACGCCTGTATTGTTTCTAATTGCAGGTACACCGGCGAGCAACTGCCATCCGGGCAGGAGCAAGCCCGCTCCAGTTCCTGCAGCCATATCAAGCCTTAACCATTCTCACAAGCCGCCCACTCGCCCCATCCTGGATATTGTGTCCGTTCTTGGAAAGCCTCCATCGGCATACTCCGCCGACGGATCCTGAACTACATATGGCCCGATTCCTGTAAAACCAGGGATATGTAGGTAGCTCAAAAGCCAGGGCGCGGCCTAACTTCTTCGAACCGTTTCGTTCGGTCAAAATTGGCCATCATGTCTTTACCCGACAACTCTTTCATCCTTCCCGGGTAAAGAGGGGAAGCTGTTGACACCCAATTTTTTCCTATATATATTTTCAGTATTCAAAATTACTTCAAAAGGGTATATATATGCATATGTAAGCATATTCAAATGTTTTATTATTTTTTCATAATTTTTAAGGTTTCAAATCAATTTATTTTCATCTTTTATCCATAAAAAACCCAATGATTATTTTCAAAATTATTATTTTTTGTAGTTCATTTGTCGGACCTTTATATTTATGTTAAGATATAGCTAAGGTAATTTTTGCATATTTTTACAAATTTTATTTAGTAATTTTAAGCTAAATTGCATATAATTGCAATATTAGCCCCTTTTAGATCCCGGTATCGGGAGGCTCAGTACTTCAACTTGAGATAATGAAAATTATTTCACCTTTTTA
>NW_017679123.1:15599-18276 GCF_001879085.1 Nicotiana attenuata
CTACTAAGACCTTTTACTTGTTTTGACTCTCTTCTTCACTTTGGCTATACATGTGAGCCCTGACTATCTAACCTTGTTCACTACTGAATCCTATGCTTATTTCTGCTACTATTGTATGCTGTTTCTTTTGCCAATATGATTGGCCTCGCATGTCTGATGTTTCTATTCACTCTGTTTATATACTGAAGTGCAGAAGCATATTCTTCCTTGATTGTCTTAATCTTGTGACTGATTTAAAAAACTTTTCCTTTTATGAACCCTAATTTCACTCGCCTGTTTAACATTAATTGATTCTTTTTCCTTTACTGTGAAGTGTTACCTTGCTGATTTCTTTTCCAAAATAAGCATATTTTTGTACTTAGACTCGATTGTTCACTGCATGCTTTTACTATCCCTTATATGGCAATAATCAGTCTGCTTCCAAACTGATTTTCTTTCCTTAATTAGACCTGCTGCTACCCGTTAGACAGTGATTCCTTAATTAAAGGGGAATCACTTGGGTAATTAATTCTGACTTGTGATTGTTTCCATGTTTGTATCAAGACTTTACTTATTACCTCTCTTTCACTCGTTTTCAAAAAACTATAAATTTCCTACACCCCTCTACTTTCAAAAAAAGAGAACTATCTAAGTTCAGAACACACACTTCACCAAAAACTCTCTCTTTTTCTCAGTTACTATTTGTGGTACTGCTTTGTCTAGCCGACTGCAAGCCAAGGCTAGGCTGTGGACATTTGCTTACTTTTCTTTCTACACTTTGCTTATTACTGGTATGTCCTAGTTAATTTTCAAGCATCAACAACAACATGTTTCTGCAATTGTTTCAACTTCTTTCATGCTTGTCCACTTCTGCTTATGTTTCTGCAATCAAGTTACATTATTAGCATGTTGAAATGTGTTCCCTTCCCCTTTTCAAGTTAATGCTCTCCTATGTATACGAATCCCAAACCCCACATCCCCTCTTTATGTTTGTATTCTCTGGCTGGTTTATGAACATGCCAGCATCATCTATTGTTGTGCATGTCTAAACCTGAACCCTCCTAGGGTCATATGCTCCATGCAATGTATTCCCAAAAACCCTGACCCCTTTGTGCAAATGCTGACTCAGTATAGTTTAAATTTTACTACTACTGTTTTCAAATCATCCTTATCACTTACTATTTCCCAGCACAATTTTAAAATATTTCTGCATATCCTTTTTCTTGTGAAAACTTCAGTACGACATTTTTTCGCTTTTAGCTCCCCTTTGCCCCATTTACTGGCTCTTTCAATTGCCTATCATTCTTTCTTTACTGGGGGCGGGAGCCACACTAAAGAAATATTTATTCCTTCAAGGCTTCAAGTGGTCATATCTAGCTTTAATATTTTAGGGTGCACCATCTAGGTGTCTTACGAGGAGATCTACTAGCACATTTGCAATGTCCTTCGGACATGTCAACTAACACAAACAATCCACTCACCATTTTGGTTTACTCTAACCCCAGCCAGGTTCTGATGTTCCGTCCTTTTCTTAAACTACACCTGTTATCCCCCATAGGGCATAACTGAGATGGGTATGGCCAATTTTACATACGTCTGTTACTGTTGAATATAACTTAGAAAGCTTGTGTTCCTCTGCCTCAATTACAAACGCTGTTAACCTTCATTAACTGGGTGCCTCATACCCTTCTCCATCTTGCTTCTTTTGCTTGTTGAAACTTGTATTTATCTTCTTAATCTCTCATTGTCTTTTACCATAAAGGTGGATATGCATTCTTGCCTTAAGGCTCCTTATCAAGAGGCTTACACCTTTCAGTACGCACATCATCTGCTGAAGACCTCATATTTACTTATCATAAGCATGATACAAAGTCAAGTTCCTCTAATTCAACACTTCCACAGCTATATCTCTTATCGATCATCTTTCTGAATGTAGGCATCGTCTTATTACGAATAAAAATAGAAGCTCGGGACTTGAATTCTTATAAGTGGGCTCTACCACACGATCTAGAGTAAGAAGAAAGAGTGATAGTCCTAAATGCCCTGTAGCCTCCTACTTATAAGTGTGGTGCATGACACACCCATAAACAATACTCTACTAGACACGGCTTGTAGACTCCCTAGGACAGAACTGCTCTGATACCACTTTTGTCACGACCCAAACCGATGGGCCGCGACGGGCACTCGGTACCTTACTCAACCGAGTACCAACATAACGTATCTTTCTTATTACATCATTATATACACGTGACATACGGGCCTAGTAGGCCAACATAATCATTTATAAACTCAAACATAGGCCGACAAGGCCGTACAATCTTTCACGTATACGACATATGTCTACAAGCCTCTAAGAATACATAAATGTCATAAAGATCGGGATACAGTCCCGCCATACCAAAAAATACACGTCTAAATCATACTAACCAAACAAGCAACTCCGAAGCAAATGGAGCGCACCAACACATTCGCTGAGCTGATAGCCTAATAGGAGGACTGTCAACCGATCAATCGGGACCTGCGGGCATGAAACGCAGCGTCCCCAGGTAAAAGGGACGTCAGTACGAATAAAGTACTGCGTATGTAAGGCAGGAAAGCATAAATAAGAACAGTAATGTAAAGAGAGATAGAGGAGCTACAACCTGTAACATCTGAGTGCCACTGGGGACTACTGACATGAAATGCATAATACATATAT
>NW_017679124.1:0-3840 GCF_001879085.1 Nicotiana attenuata
ACAGTCCGACTCCCCAAACAACAGTCACAATTAAGGGGCATAAAAATAAGTAAATATTTGATAAACATCCCGGCAAGGGAAAGAATCCAACAAGTTCAACCAAACGTCCCGGCAAGGGAATAATCAACAACGTTTTCTCTTTCTTACTTTTCTTATCTCAAGATATCACTGGAGCCCAAGCTCCAAGAAATTTCTTATCTCATATTCCGTCACAAACAACAATATAACGACTTCCCAGTAAGGGAACAAAACATCATCTCAAATATTCTGCCAAGGGGATTACTATAACCACATTAGTTCCAACATCTAACCACCACATTAGTTCCAACATCTAACTACCACAGCTATAACCAACCTATTACCACACTTGACCACCTCAGCTATATCTAACCGACTACCACACCCAACCAACCCATCTATAACTATAGTCATCATACGACACAAGGAGACATTAACCTGAGCGACCCTAGTATCCGTTAAGAACACAATGCAGGAAATCACAACCCAACAATAGCCCGCCAAGAGGGCAACATATTGATCTCTCCTCGTTCTCGCTTTTACTTCACAATTCTTTTTCACAACTCAAGCAGATGCTCCAGAGGTTCAATTATCACTTATACTTTCGCAATTCGTTCTACAACTGGAGCCGACGCTCCTCAATGAATCAAGTCATTTCATATACTTCCAATATTCATATCACAGTTCGAGTCAATGCTCCTAGGAATCAAATTATCATATCACCATTCACATGTTATTCACAATATATGGAAATACTCCAATAAACATGAAATTCACAATAAGTTCATGATAATCACATTATAAGGACTCACGGTCATGCTAGACACCAATGTATAGATACTCGTCATCATGCATATACATCGTACTCGATCACATAGCAGTTAGCAACAAGACTCAACTCCTATTCCCTCAAGCTAGGGTTAAACCAAACACTTACCTCAAAGCCTTGAAATCCACTTAATCCTCAACTATTGCTTTACCTCGCGGTTCCACCTCCAATTTGCCCGAATCTAATCACAATTTACTCAATTACTTTAATAAACACTATATGAATCAATTTGAATGCATTAAAAATGAGTTTCCCAAGTTTTTCCCAAAAATTCCAAAATCGCCCCCGGGCCCACATGGTCAAAACACGAGGTTCGAACCAAAATCCGGTTAACCATTCCCCCACGAGTTCAAATATATAATTTGTTTTGAAGTCGGACCTTAAATCGAGGTCCAACTCCCCAATTTATGGAAAACCTAGGTTCCACCCAAAAACCCCAATTTCACCCATGAAAATCCTTGATTTCAAGTGGAAAACATGTTTAATGATGTTAAAAGTTGAAAGAATTGAGTAAAAATCAACTTACAAATGATTTGGGATGAAGTTTGCTCTTGAAAAATCACCTATGGTGTTTGGGTTTTGAAAGAATGGTGAAAAGTGATGAAAATTCGACTAAGTATAAAATTTGCTGGGCCTCGGATATGGGAATTGCGAACCATGGTTCGCAATTGCGAACAAAACAGGGCTGGGAATTGCGACATTCTTATTTCGCATTTGCGAACCCATGTCTGGTGGCCAGGTTTCGCTTTTGCGAACATTCGATCGCATTTGCGACCAGGGCCACCTCGCATTTGCGAGCCAATGGATCGCATTTGCGATCCCAAGCCTTTTCCCCAGACTTCGGATTTGCGAAGTGTTGATCGCATTTGCGATAGTTCCCCATTTTCCCAGACTTCACAATTGCGAAGCAATGCTTGCATTTGCGAGCTCGCAATTGCGAGTCTGCCCTTCGCATTTGCGAAAATTGCAGAAGCCAGCATACCAGATTTTTAAAACATGAGGAATGCAATCCGATGTCTATCCAAAACTCACCCGAGCCCTCGGGGCTCCAAACCAAACATGCATACAACCTCAAAAACATCCTACGGACTTGCTCGTGCAATCAAATCGCCAAAATAACATCAAAATCATTGAATCAAGCCTCAAAACACATGATTTTTCTTCTAAACTTCATAAACTTTCAAACTTGGAACTTATAGTCCGAAACACGTCAAACGACGTCCGATTTCGACCAAACTTTACAGAAAGCGCTTAACACATATTTAAGACTTGTACCGGGCGTCGGAACCAAAATACGAGCCCGATACCATAGTCTTTAATCAATTTTTATTTCCATTTTCCTTAATAATTTTAGAAAAATAATTTCACGGAAAAATTCATATCTTGGGCTCTAGGCCTCGGAATTCGATTCCGGGCACATCCCCGAGTCCCATATTTTTTTACGGACCTTTTGGGACCGTCCAATCTCGGGTCCAGGTTTGTTTACCAAAAATGTTGACCAAAATCAACTATAATCATATTAATATCAAAATTCTTCAAATTTTTCACGGAATTCACATATTTCAACATAACAGCTTTCCGGCTATGCGCCCGAACTGCGCACACAAATTGAGGCAAGTAAAAAATGAGGTTTTTAAGGCCTCGAAAGCACGGAATGGATGAGGAAACAGGTGATGACCCTTTGGGTCGTCACATCCTCCACCTCTAAAACAACCGTTCGTCCTCGAACGGACAAAAGAAAGAAGTACCTGAGTCGTGGAACAGATGTGGATAACGGCTCCGCATATCGGACGCGGACTCCTAGGTCGAGGCCTCAGGGGGCTGACCTCTCCACTGAACACGATCAGAGGGAAAACTCCTAGTTCTCAACTGACGGACCTACCGGTCTAGAATGGCTACCGGCTCCTCCTCATAAGATAAATCTTTGTCCAACTGGACAGTGCTGAAGTCTAATACATGGGTAGGATCGCCGTGATACCTCCGAAGCATAGACACATGAAAAACTGGGTGCACGGCTGATAAGCTAGGTGGCAATGCAAGTCTATAAGCCACCTCTCCCACTCGATCAAGAATCTCAAATGGACCAATGTACCTAGGGCTAAGCTTGCCCTTCTTTTCGAACCTCATCACGCCCTTCATAGGCGACACCCGGAGCAATACCCGCTCACCAACCATGAAAGCTACATCTCGAACCTTACGATCTGCATAGCTCTTTTGCCTAGACTGAGCTGAACGAAGTCTGTCCTGAATGACCTTGACCTTCTCCAAGGCCTCCTGAACTAAATCTGTACCTATCAACCGAGCCTCTCCCAGCTCGAACCATCCAATCGGAGACCGACACCGCCTACCATATAAGGCCTCATAAGGAGCCATCTGGATGCTTGACTGGTAGCTGTTATTGTAGGCAAACTCTGCTAAAGGCAAGAACTGATCCCATGAACCTCCAAAGTCAATAACACAAGCCCGGAGCATATCCTCCAAAATCTGAATAGTCCGCTCGGACTGACCGTCCGTCTGAGGATGGAACGCTGTGCTCAACTGAACCTGGGTGCCTAACTCCTGCTGAACCGCTCTCCAGAAGCGCGAGGTAAACTGCGTACCCCGATCCAAAATGATAGATACCGGCACTTCATGAAGGCGAACAATCTCCCGGATGTAAATCTCAGCTAACCTCTCAGATGAATAGGAGACTGCCATTGGAATGAAATGCGCTGACTTGGTCAGCCTATCAACAATGACCCAAATAGCATCAAACTTCTTCCGAGTCAGCGGAAGTCCAGTAATGAAATCCATGGTAATCCTCTCCCACTTCCACTCGGGGAGCTCAATCCTCTGAAACAAACCACCGGGTCTGTGATGCTCATACTTGACCTGCTGACAGTTCAGGCACCGTGCCACATACGCAACAATGTCCTTCTTCATCCTACGCCACCAATAATGCTGCCGCAAGTCCTGATACATCTTTGCGGCGCCCGGGTGAATAGAATACCGAG
>NW_017679124.1:6052-7174 GCF_001879085.1 Nicotiana attenuata
TTTTGAGTTTAATTACTTGTTGGCTTGTAACTATTTCATAATTCCAAGGCCCAAGAAAAAATTTAATGCTTTATTCTTTTTAAACTTAACATATAAATATATTTTTCACATTGTAAATTTATTCGGTACGGTTCGGTATTTTTTCGGTTTATTTTCATAAAATAAAAAACCTACCCTAATTATCGGTACGGCTATAGATTTATATAAAAACCTACGATTTTACTAAAAGAAACCTAAAAATCGGTTCGGTACGGTACGGTTCGGTCGGTTTAGTCGGTTTTTAAATATCCATTGACATCCCTACAAATACGCATCACACCCCTTCTCAACCATTCGCTAAGCCTTAAGAAATGAAATAACCCTGCGGGGAGTATACTCTAAGGTACCCCTCCACTCTTATCGCAGTAAGCCTGGCATAACCAGCGTCACGGTCTTAGCATGACAATCAAGAATAGAATAATGGGGCGACAACCAATACATGCCCAAGATAACATCAAAATCTACCATGCTGAGCAATAATAAATCAGCTCTAGTCTCAAAACCACTAAGAGCAATCAAACAAGGCCGATATACGCGATCTAATGCTGTTGCTGCTCCTCAAAACCTGGACCTGTGCAACAATGCACAGAAGTGTAGCATCAGCACAACCCGACCCCATGTGCTGGTAAGTGTCTAGCCCTAACCCCGGCGAAGTAGTGACGAGGCTAGACCGGACACCACATAACCGTGTGCAGTTATAAATATACAACGGAAACAAAATACCAAACAACTAGCAATATGGGGAGGGGGAAACATGCTCTGGGGAGATAACAATAGTAACAGTAATTCCGAGTAACAAACTAAAGCAGCTTAGATTCACAATGAACAAGGAAAACAATACTCAATATAAACACATGGTATCAATAACTGTTGCGGCGTGCAACCCGGTCCACAATTTACCATTGTTGCGGCGTGCAACCCGATCCACAATACCACTGTTGCGGCGTGGAACCCGGTCCACAATACCACTGTTGCGGCATGCAACCCGACCCACATCATTTATCATGTATCATTGTTGCGGCGCGCAACCCCGATCCTCACACTATTATTGTTTGCGGCGCGCAACCCGATCCTCAATATCTT